>NW_015658063.1:444499-454750 GCF_001515625.1 Sinocyclocheilus rhinocerous | reverse complement strand
CCAGGGAGGGCTCCTGATTCCCAGTTAAGCCCAGGGAGGGCTCCTGTTTCCCTGTTAAGCCCGAGTCCACTGTTCCGCCATGGCCTCCCGAGTCTCCATCTCCACCTCGGTCTCCTCCATCCCCTGCTCCGCCGCCGTTGGACGGTCCTCCTCCTAGTCCCCCTCCACCCCTCCCTCGGTTTCTATGGTGCGAGGACGCACCTTCTGGGAGGGGGGAGTAATGTTACGCCCCTGTGGGCTGTTTATTGTGGTTTCTTCCCCTTGTGTTGGTTTAGCCCGTCTAATCATTAGTTAATCACCGTCATTGTGCTCACCTGTCTGCCACTAATTAGCCACCATTTATTAGTTCCTGTCTGTTTGAGCTTGAGTGTCAGTTATTGTGAATGTTACCCCGAGTTTGTGTGTTTCACCTACCTGTACCTGCCTTGTTGTGTCTACATTAAAAGTCATTATTGGAATCCTTGTGGTCCTCGTCGTCCTGCCTGCCTCCACACATCCGGACCGTGACAGTTCCATTCTGTTATTTAATAATAATAAAAAAAATATATAATAAAAAAAAACCTAGCTACGTGTACTGTGCTAGACTAACTGACACTTGTCATGGCACTTGTATACTGTTGTTCTCTCGTTGGTCTGATTGCTTCTCTTGTTCTCATTTGTAAGTTGCTTTGGATAAAAGTGTCTGCTAAATGATTAAATGTAAATGTAAATGTAATCCTGCTCTGCGAGCCCAGTCTCGGAGCACTAATAAGGACCCCTAAGAACATGAGCACATTGTGCCCCAAGCTAGTAGCTGAGAAGCACTAATATAACCAGTTTCGCCCAAGGGGGAAAAGTGGTACATTAAACTGAAAGAACTCGCGCCTGTAAAGCGGGACGTCCAAGTTGTAGAATCTGGCAAATGTGGACGACGATGACTAGCCGGTGGCCACACAAATCTCACCAATAGAAATCCTTCCTGTGGAATGGGCCTTCACACCTATAGGGCATTGTAAGCCTTCTGAGGCGTAAGCCAAGGTTATCGGAGCAACGATCCAGCGAGAAAGTCGCTGCTTTGTGGCCGGCAGTCCTTTATGGCGGCCTCCAAAGCAAACAAAAAGCTGCTCTGACTGTCTAAACAGGCTAGAGCGCTCTGGGTATATTCTCAGAGCCCTCACTGGACAGAGCATGTTCAGACCCTGCTCACCATCTGTTACAGGGAGCGCCAAAATGGAGATAACCTGAGCTCTGAACGAGTTGAGAGCACTTTAGGAACATAACCATGTCTTGGTTTTAGAATGTCTTTACAGTCATTAGGTCCAAACTCAAGACATGAGGCGCTGATTGACAGCGCTTGCAAGTCACCCACTTAACCGATGCCAAGGCTAGGAGGAGGGCTGTTTTAAGCGATAAGGGCCGCAAATCAGCCGAACTGAGCGGCTCGAAGGGCGCCCCTTATCCAGCAGCTCTTGCAAAAAGGTTAGCACGTGGGACACGTCACATGATATCGGGTCCAAATTTCGTGCAGAACACCAGTTAAGGAAGACAACCATTTTAGGCTGTAAAGTCATCTTGTAGACGGTGCTCTTGCCTCCAAAATAGTATTGCTTACTCTCGCCGGGAGCTGCTTAATCTCCAGTCGAGGCACCATACATGAAGGCTCCACAGCTCCAGCCGGGGATGCCAAATCATGCCTTTCGCCTGTGAGAGAAGGTTCCTGTTTAGTGGAATAGGCCACGGGGCTGCTGCTGAGAGCTGCACTAGCTCTGGGAACCAGGCTTAGTTCCTCCAGAGCAGGGCCACTAGGAGGAGAGAGCACTTGGTCTCCCTGACCCTCCTAGTCCCCCTCCACCCCTCCCTCGGTTTCTATGGTGCGAGGACGCACCTTCTGGGAGGGGGGAGTAATGTTACGCCCCTGTGGGCTGTTTATTGTGGTTTCTTCCCCTTGTGTTGGTTTAGCCCGTCTAATCATTAGTTAATCACCGTCATTGTGCTCACCTGTCTGCCACTAATTAGCCACCATTTATTAGTTCCTGTCTGTTTGAGCTTGAGTGTCAGTTATTGTGAATGTTACCCCGAGTTTGTGTGTTTCACCTACCTGTACCTGCCTTGTTGTGTCTACATTAAAAGTCATTATTGGAATCCTTGTGGTCCTCGTCGTCCTGCCTGCCTCCACACATCCGGACCGTGACAGTTCCATTCTGTTATTTAATAATAATAAAAAAAATATATAATAAAAAAAAACCTAGCTACGTGTACTGTGCTAGACTAACTGACACTTGTCATGGCACTTGTATACTGTTGTTCTCTCGTTGGTCTGATTGCTTCTCTTGTTCTCATTTGTAAGTTGCTTTGGATAAAAGTGTCTGCTAAATGATTAAATGTAAATGTAAATGTAATCCTGCTCTGCGAGCCCAGTCTCGGAGCACTAATAAGGACCCCTAAGAACATGAGCACATTGTGCCCCAAGCTAGTAGCTGAGAAGCACTAATATAACCAGTTTCGCCCAAGGGGGAAAAGTGGTACATTAAACTGAAAGAACTCGCGCCTGTAAAGCGGGACGTCCAAGTTGTAGAATCTGGCAAATGTGGACGACGATGACTAGCCGGTGGCCACACAAATCTCACCAATAGAAATCCTTCCTGTGGAATGGGCCTTCACACCTATAGGGCATTGTAAGCCTTCTGAGGCGTAAGCCAAGGTTATCGGAGCAACGATCCAGCGAGAAAGTCGCTGCTTTGTGGCCGGCAGTCCTTTATGGCGGCCTCCAAAGCAAACAAAAAGCTGCTCTGACTGTCTAAACAGGCTAGAGCGCTCTGGGTATATTCTCAGAGCCCTCACTGGACAGAGCATGTTCAGACCCTGCTCACCATCTGTTACAGGGAGCGCCAAAATGGAGATAACCTGAGCTCTGAACGAGTTGAGAGCACTTTAGGAACATAACCATGTCTTGGTTTTAGAATGGCTTTACAGTCATTAGGTCCAAACTCAAGACATGAGGCGCTGATTGACAGCGCTTGCAAGTCACCCACTTAACCGATGCCAAGGCTAGGAGGAGGGCTGTTTTAAGCGATAAGGGCCGCAAATCAGCCGAACTGAGCGGCTCGAAGGGCGCCCCTTATCCAGCAGCTCTTGCAAAAAGGTTAGCACGTGGGACACGTCACATGATATCGGGTCCAAATTTCGTGCAGAACACCAGTTAAGGAAGACAACCATTTTAGGCTGTAAAGTCATCTTGTAGACGGTGCTCTTGCCTCCAAAATAGTATTGCTTACTCTCGCCGGGAGCTGCTTAATCTCCAGTCGAGGCACCATACATGAAGGCTCCACAGCTCCAGCCGGGGATGCCAAATCATGCCTTTCGCCTGTGAGAGAAGGTTCCTGTTTAGTGGAATAGGCCACGGGGCTGCTGCTGAGAGCTGCACTAGCTCTGGGAACCAGGCTTAGTTCCTCCAGAGCGGGGCCACTAGGAGGAGAGAGCACTTGGTCTCCCTGACCTGCATGCAGAGCCAGTCTGTTGCCATGCGCAGCTCTTTGAAAGCCTCCTGGAGTTCTTAGCCAGACTCGTCCATACTACAGAGAAGCTTGGCTTGAAACACTTGGAGAACCGCCATTGTATGCAGCGCCAATCCGGCCTGGCTGGCCGCTGCATAAGCCCTATTGGCGAGTGCCAAGGTGGTCCTGCAGGGCTTAGAGGGATGCGCTGTGTGGGCCTTTAATCCGAGGGCAGATGGCGGGCACAGATGAGCAGCAACTGCTTCCTCCAGAAGGGGGAGCTTGCTGTATCCTTTGTTGTCAGCGCCGTCAACGGTGGTGAGATCCGCTGCTGTAGAGGGATTTACTCGGGCCGAGTAGAGGGCACGCCACGTCTTGGTGAGCTCGTCATGAACTGCAGGCAAGAATGGGGCATTAGCGAGAGGACTGTTGACGGCTTCCCGGCAGGTACCACTCATCTAACAGGCCGTGGGCGGGCTCTTCCGGAGCCGACCACTCGAGGCCTAGATCCTCTACTGCCTTCGACAGGACGCGGATGAGTTCGGCATCTGGCTTCAGCCTCAGAGTTTGAGAAGGGGAAAGGACTTCGGGCTCTCTGCCGGAACCTCCCCACTCTTCTGCATCAGACGCTGCCAAGGACATGGAGTCATTGGTGATAAAGTCCTCGATGATGATGTCCTCTTCAGATGCGCCAAAAGAGACCAAGCCGCTCGCAGCCGAAGAGGGGTGCTGGTCGTCTTGTGTGAAACACACCGGTGAGACAAAGGGACGCAGGGAGGGCGGGGCACGCGCCTTGGGCGTCTTTGAAGGTGGCGAGCAGAGCTGTAGCTTCTTCTTCCTCGGCTTCTTCTTGGCTTCTTTCAGAGTCAGCGAAGAGATGATCCTTCGTCACTGAAGGAGAATGATCTGATGAATGGCGCTCTGAACCGACTTATATAGGGGTCGGCTCCGCCCTTTCTGGCAGGCTAAAGCGCCATTGGTTTGTGCAGCTACACAAACGTGAACAAATCAGGGGGTGATCCCCCACTCTCTTGAGAGAAGATATCGCCAGAAGAAAGCTAGTCTTGATAGTGAGGTGGCAATCAGAGATCTCCTCGATAGGCTCGAAGGGAGGCCTACAGAGAGCTTCTAGCACCACAGCCAGGTCCGACGTGGGGACACGAGAGCGTATTTTAAGCGATAAGGGCCGCAAATCAGCCGAACTGAGCGGCTCGAAGGGCGCCCCTTATCCAGCAGCTCTTGCAAAAAGGTTAGCACGTGGGACACGTCACATGATATCGGGTCCAAATTTCGTGCAGAACACCAGTTAAGGAAGACAACCATTTTAGGCTGTAAAGTCATCTTGTAGACGGTGCTCTTGCCTCCAAAATAGTATTGCTTACTCTCGCCGGGAGCTGCTTAATCTCCAGTCGAGGCACCATACATGAAGGCTCCACAGCTCCAGCCGGGGATGCCAAATCATGCCTTTCGCCTGTGAGAGAAGGTTCCTGTTTAGTGGAATAGGCCACGGGGCTGCTGCTGAGAGCTGCACTAGCTCTGGGAACCAGGCTTAGTTCCTCCAGAGCGGGGCCACTAGGAGGAGAGAGCACTTGGTCTCCCTGACCTGCATGCAGAGCCAGTCTGTTGCCATGCGCAGCTCTTTGAAAGCCTCCTGGAGTTCTTAGCCAGACTCGTCCATACTACAGAGAAGCTTGGCTTGAAACACTTGGAGAACCGCCATTGTATGCAGCGCCAATCCGGCCTGGCTGGCCGCTGCATAAGCCCTATTGGCGAGTGCCAAGGTGGTCCTGCAGGGCTTAGAGGGATGCGCTGTGTGGGCCTTTAATCCGAGGGCAGATGGCGGGCACAGATGAGCAGCAACTGCTTCCTCCAGAGGGGGGAGCTTGCTGTATCCTTTGTTGTCAGCGCCGTCAACGGTGGTGAGATCCGCTGCTGTAGAGGGATTTACTCGGGCCGAGTAGAGGGCACGCCACGTCTTGGTGAGCTCGTCATGAACTGCAGGCAAGAACGGGGCGGGCGTTGGCGAGAGGACTGTTGACGGCTTTCCGGCAGGTACCACTCATCTAACAGGCCGTGGGCGGGCTCTTCCGGAGCCGACCACTCGAGGCCTAGATCCTCTACTGCCTTCGACAGGACGCGGATGAGTTCGGCATCTGGCTTCAGCCTCAGAGTTTGAGAAGGGGAAAGGACTTCGGGCTCTCTGCCGGAACCTCCCCACTCTTCTGCATCAGACGCTGCCAAGGACATGGAGTCATTGGTGATAAAGTCCTCGATGATGATGTCCTCTTCAGATGCGCCAAAAGAGACCAAGCCGCTCGCAGCCGAAGAGGGGTGCTGGTCGTCTTGTGTGAAACACACCGGTGAGACAAAGGGACGCAGGGAGGGCGGGGCACGCGCCTTGGGCGTCTTTGAAGGTGGCGAGCAGAGCTGTAGCTTCTTCTTCCTCGGCTTCTTCTTGGCTTCTTTCAGAGTCAGCGAAGAGATGATCCTTCGTCACTGAAGGAGAATGATCTGATGAATGGCGCTCTGAACCGACTTATATAGGGGTCGGCTCCGCCCTTTCTGGCAGGCTAAAGCGCCATTGGTTTGTGCAGCTACACAAACGTGAACAAATCAGGGGGTGATCCCCCACTCTCTTGAGAGAAGATATCGCCAGAAGAAAGCTAGTCTTGATAGTGAGGTGGCAATCAGAGATCTCCTCGATAGGCTCGAAGGGAGGCCTACAGAGAGCTTCTAGCACCACAGCCAGGTCCGACGTGGGGACACGAGAGCGTACCGGAGGCCTCAGCCTCAGCGCACCGTGGAGGAAACATGTAACTAGGGGATGTCTGCCCACTGACTGGTCACCGAGAGGGGCGTGGTAGGCCCAATTAAATATAGCTTGTTCAAAGACCAGTGGCGGCTCTGTAAAGACTGCATTTATAATCAGGAAACAAGACCACAGAGCGAAGGGAGGGACGTGCAAACACCTTAGGCAACATTTATAACGCCAACTTGAAATTACTCCCCATGATCATTCCAATCAATCTTATGCAAACAAAGAGCCATTGTGGGAGGCAGAGGCTGAAGGAACAGAGGAGACTATCTAGAAAGAGTGAGATTTATGAAGTAAGGCAAGGTGCAGTCTGTCTGAAGGAAATTAAAAAGCACTGAGTCCAATGTGAATTATTAAAGCTAAAAGGACCGCACAAGGAATATATATTGTGGTTTGCAAACAGGTTTCCACTGGTCAGAAACAAATCCTGTCCCAATTTAACTCTAGCAAAGTTTTGATCATACTAAAATTAATTCATTCCTCATTCATGTTAGAATATGAATGTTGACTTTGGTCAGTTTATAAGCAAACTTGAAACTGGTTTTAAACATTAAACCTAACAAATTCACAATAAAAAGTTCCAATAAAGTTTCAAAAGTTTCCCAGTTTTCATGAACCTAGAAAATTCTATTTTGGCCTCCAGGTTTCTTCAGAGCCGACGCATGCTATTTTTGAGTGTTTTATGTATTCTAAATCGCTGAGCTTATTTGAATTCTGTAGTATAAGTATTAACTTATCCTGACTACTAAGAACTTTGTGCTATGAAAAATGCAATCACATCCGAACATTGTTAACAAACCGAAATCTTGGTTAGCTCTGCATGCTGACACTATTTTTTAGACTCTAAGGATTTCTAGTTATAAATATGCAGGTCCTCATGCATTCAAATATGACTGTACGAGGATCAAACTGTGTGCTCCCAGGTGTATTCTTTTTAAAGTTTGTTAGACTATTTAAGCATAAATTAAATCATGAATTAATTATATATGGAGTACAATAAATATTGTAACTAGAATGTGTGTTTTATGCATGTATATTTTTTATATACACAAAAAAGGGACGTAGCAACCACTAAAACTTAGGACACAGTGTTTGTTGTTTCTCTCTCCCAAAACAAAGGTAATAAAAAATGCCCACATCACCTTTAAGGTCGCAATTGATAGAAGACTCTAAAAAGATCTGCCTTTTCACCATGTTTACTTCCTGTCTAACATTTCTTTCCAGACATGCCTAAAGTGAGAAACAACATGACATCTTTGACAACGCCACGGCAGTGCCAAATAAACAGTCAACCCCAGCACATCTTCTATGACAGCCACAGACACTTCACACTACATATCTGATTGGCTGGCAATGACTTATACAACTGTCCACTCCTTAAAGTCGCTTTTTTGCACCTCAGAGTGAGTGGCAGATATGCATGCAGTGTTCAGCACCATGGACAGCAGCCAGTGTGCCACCTCATACAAACTAAATGCTTGACAAATGTAGACAAAAGTTTTTCACAGTATTCAGTTAATACAAAGTATTTAATTTTACTTTTTCACAAATTAAGAGATTAGGATATACAGTATATATTATTTTATTATACTAAATGGGCTGTAACACTTTCCAGAGTACTTCAACTGGACCCACACAAGCTCCTCAAAATGGAACAATTTATATACACCATGTGACACACAAAGAAAAACTAAATATTATGTATTTCTACAGTTGTCACCTTTTCAGTTGCTCTTTTAAATTGAAAAGCTTAGATAAATGTTAATGTTTGAAATGAAAGCAAGGAGGATGCCATAATAATTAATTTGAAAATGTTTATGCACAAAAACAAATAAAAAAGTATTTGAATTTATTATGGTAATCAAACTTATTTAGTTCAAAGTCCATCTCAACTCGTGCCAGTAAGAACTGCACACTGTACTAACAGTAACATGAAGTCACACAGTTTAGCGATAAGATGTATATTTCTAAACTACTATTTACAGCAGACAATTATTAAATATTATATCAAAGTTTATCAACTTTGTTTATATTTATTTATCTGTCTGTCTGCATGTCTATCTCTTTCAGAAAAAAACACAAAGCACACATTTGTTGTAGTGGTTTGCTTGGTTTGTTCTTCTCAGACTTCAAAAAAGGTGAAGCTTGGCACAAACTTCACACAAGTTTGCATATGAGACTTTAACCCAGTGACTCTTTGTCTCTAATTTTCACAGCTGTATTTGTAACGCATATTCATCATAAAAACATCTGTTTGTATATGTCTCATCCTGACAAACGAGCGTCATGCTTCCATTCCTATATCTTAAATAACACATATCTGCAGATTACCGGGTATTATTCCGGACAAAGAACATACTAGAACTGACCTATTTGAGTTGTGGACTAGGCCTGCGACTGATATTTCTATTAATAATCACAATAGCTGTCACAATCAAGTATAGAGCTTCAATAAGATGCTAAACTGATAATAAATAACAGCACTCACCCAATACAAAATACGGGAGCTCGGTATTTTCCAAGTCGTCAACAACGACTATCTCGCCCGGAAAATCGTTCCTGACGGAGAATAGCAGCTTGGGCTCGGAGGCCGACGGGCTGTGCATGATGCTCAGGTCGTTCTCTCGCAAAAACGGCAGAGCGGATACCGTAACGCTTTTCATTTTGCACTCCATGTCTTGAGACTGGTCTTCTTCGCCATTCAGACATTTCACACCAGCGGGACTGAAGATGACAATCCAGAGAACGCCGATAAGCAGACCGGAGTGTGGTAGTAGCATTTTGCCGGAGATTGTGTAGCGGTTGTCAAGCTGCGGAGTCGGTAATCTGCACACTGGGAGCTGGAGGAGGAGGAGCGGGAATGCGCTGGCTACACACTAATCGAGCTATTTGCGTGAAAATAAGCAAAAAATGCAGGGTTTAAGACTCAGATATTCTCCGTCCCACGTCTGAATATTCTTGTTGTCATCATAACACGGCTCGGTTTAGTGATGACAGCGAGAGAGGCGGAACAGCGCAGCATCGGAGCCCGTTATTGGGCTTCTCCACCTCAAGCCATTAAAAACGATTTGTCTTGTTGCAGTGGGCAACCATTAGCAAGAGCTAATAATATACTTAATAGTCCTGCAACTTTAAAACATACCAAGGTTTGCCATAATTTCTAGTTTATCAAATTAAATGCCATTTTATCATGAATTTATAGTTTTATGAAGTAGGCTACTTAGGCTACTCTTTTTTTCTTCTTTTGTTCTGTTTTATTACTATATAGAACTTAATTATTAAAATCATTAAATCGCTAAAATATGTTAAAATAAGTAAAGTGCGTTCATATGCTGGTCTGGTGTTGGCTAGAGAGGTTTTGGGAAATTTTTAGCTGGTCAGATCATGTTAAACCAGCTCAGTCCATCTTAAACCATTTGAAACCATTTTGTTTGTTTGTTTGTTTGTTATATTTTATTATTATTTTTGTTTTTTGTTTTGTATTGTTTTATTTCTTTCCTGAAGCACCACTGATTACTTTACAGTGGGTAAAAAAGCAATTGATTTGGCATGATACACTGAAAAAAAAATGTTTCATTCATCCAATTAAAAAAATTTAGCCCTAAGGGCAAGTTATTTATTTTTCATTGGCTCAAGTTAAAAAATATAGATGTGAATCATTACTCTAAATTTTTTTAATTGGATGAATGAAAAAAAAATTTCAGTGTACATGTAATTTTTCTGTGTATATATATTAGTGCTGTCAAACGATTAATCGAGATTAATCGCATCCAAAATAAAAGTTTTTGTTTACATAATATATGTGTGTGTGCTGTGTATATTTATTATGTATATATATAAAGAAACATCCATACAGTATATGTTTTGAAAATATGTATATGTATTTACATGTATACATTTTATATTTATATAAATTATATTATATATAAATATATTTAAAATACAAATATAATTTTTTTCTTA
>NW_015658063.1:436631-443688 GCF_001515625.1 Sinocyclocheilus rhinocerous | reverse complement strand
TATTATGTGTATATAAATACACACACATACAGTATACATTTTGAAAATATTGACATGTATTTACATGTCTATATCTATTATTATATTTTATATATTATAAATATGTTTAATATATAAACATAATATATTTTTCTTAAATATATACATGCATGTGTGTGTATTTAAATATACATAATAAATATGCAAAGCACACACATATATTATGTAAACAAAAACTTTTATTTTGGATATTATTAATCGTTTGACAGCACTATTTTATATATATATATATATATATATATATATATTCATTTTATATAATATTCCTCAAACATTCATTTTTCTTATTAGCTGAAATAGTTTTATCCCTATTTTTTTCTTTATAATAAACTGACAGGATTGTTTTGTTTTGTTTTTTACAGAGAAAAGAAATGCAATAGTTGAGAGTTACTAGCAGAAAATCCCTGCTAAAGTTTTATAGTTCACTGAGCACTGCGGAAAGAAGAGCAGAACTGAAGTCGAGAAGCCAAGAGCATCTTTTCAAGCAAACAGCAGCTGCAAGCTCTGGAAAGAAAGAAGAAAAAAGGAAGAAAGGGAGGAAAGAAAGAAGCAGTGCAGTCTGCCCCAAAGAATGATCTCCCTGTGTAATCTTGAGCTTATTCCAGCACTGAAGCAAGGCTTTAGCAAAGTGTAAAGCACTTTTGTGATGAAAGGGCACAGGACTCATTTCAGCTTTGACCTGCTCAATAATTGAACTTTGAGGACGGTGGGGGAGAGAGGGGTATCGACACACTTGTGGTCCCGTTGCTGTGATATCCTGCTCTCTTTTAGGGTACTTTCTGCAACACTTGCTAAGCTATTACGGCTTGTGGTTTACACATATCCAAAGGCAATATGATGAGTAGGGCACAGTGAACTGTCAAAATAGTGTAATCACATTAGTCTGCTGAGGATTTGTCTTTTGTCTTTTTTTTTTGCTCTCATTATTACACTATAAAAAGACTATATTATTATTTATTATATTATTAAATGAGTTATATTATTATTATTGTTATATAATGAGTAATAATAATAGTAATACAATTATTATTATTATTAATCTCATGGCAAAATATGCAACCTCTCTGTTTGTTGAGATTAAATGGATAAGTGATACTAGTTACCAATTTTAGTTGGAAAAACTGGAGCACCTATCATCTTAGCATGTTCTGAGGAATCTAACCAGACTTGACACAAATTATTGTCCCTTTACCGGAATTAGCGGCAATGCTGGGAGGCAAATGTGTACTGGAATGCCTCCATAAGCAGAACTACAGTTTCATCTATAAAAAAAAAAAGAAGAAGAAAAGGGGAAAAAAGTCCAGATTGTTACTCTGATTGTTAAGGTCTGATATGACATCTACATACAGATTTAGGTAATAACATAACAAAACACATACAGTGTAACGGCTTTGGCAATCCAAAATCATATTAAATCTAAGCAAGCATCTATTTCCTAAACCTTAATAATTCCTAATGTGCACAAGGAATTGGCAACCAAGACATTTCTGGACACTTTTTTTATAATGCTAGTTGTTCAGTCGAGCACATTGAAAAGCAATCTCAAACTGCATATGCTGTGGTTTATTATAGCACCAGAAAAGGTACTGTGAAAATCATGTTCATAGTGAAAGGAAGATACCACGTTATACCATTATATCACTGGAGACACAAGTTCTGAAGAACATGAAAAACACAATTTTCTCTAGAACAAGATACCATGAATGAAGCCTTTAAAAGATAAGAGCCTCTTTGTGACATGAGAAATCTATGTTATGCATTGGCAGCTTCTGTGTTATGCATTTGTTTGCCTTCAAAGCAGTCTTGGCCCTTGTGATAGCCATGGCAACCCCATGCAAGTCAGTTTTCAGATTTAGAAAAGAAAATCCACACACAATATCTCCACATGTTTTCTGTACAGCTTAACAGCAGGCTGTATTTGACATGACAAATTGTCATTCAGGGATTTGCAACCTTAGTACATCCAGCATATTGTTCTTATGCTTAATAAAATGTCCTTGCTATTTTAAAATGGTGTGAAGCAGGGTTTAGACATAAGCTTCTTTTCTAAGAACAAATCATTCTCTATAGCACAATGCCACCTCTGATAAAACAGCACACTGTGTCCACATCTATGCAGATTCTTATAAAACCAAATACAAGCTTCATAGGTTATAGAGGCATGTACATGCTCTCACACATCCTCAAATTTCTTTAAAAAGTTCACAAGAAAAGAAACTGGATGTGGGTTTTAGCCAAGCAATTGAACTTCATAAACGCGTGCATGTCATTTCTCAATTACTACTGCAAAATGTTTCCCACCGAGTTAAATAGCTCACAAAATGATCTTCAAACAGTATGACTGCACTTTATTAGAGGACAGACAAAAGTTTTGAGTTATAGCACTTGATAAAAGATCATGCTCAAGTACTGCTGGAAAATTAAAGATCCCCTATTTAGTTATATTTAGGAATCTCTAAATAGTTACCACATATGAAAATGTGTATATAAAGATATATTTTTTACTCAGTGGCTTTTATGTTTAGGCTAACAGTACACAGGGATGTAACATGAAACATCTTCTTTTTAGTACATATCTGCTACAAGATGTTCTACTGCATACACATATTCTGTAAGGCAGGAAATGTATTTACTGGTAGGTGTCCTTTAGTCATATGTAAGCAGTAATATGGGCCAGATGTTTGACAAAATGAGAGAATTCCTCTCCCCTCACGTACAAGGTGTTACCCCTTTACCAATTAGTTGGAGAAAAACACAAAGCTCTGCATAAGATTTTGCTGAGACAGCACACAAACAAGAAACCATAGAGGTGTTGCAAAATTCAAGAAGCGAAGATCCAGAATTGATAAGTTGTACGTTTGTAAAGTGAAAATAGTGTTATTTTAGTATCATTGAGATTAGTTTTTATCCATTTTTTGAATCAGTTTTTATTTTTATATTTTCCTTTTTTGTTCTAATTTTCATTATAGTTGTAGTAATTTTGTTCAAGTTCAAGTTCACGTTTATTTCTAAAGCACATTTAAAAACAACAAGTGTTGTACCAAAGTGCTGTACAATTTGTAAACATTATTAAGCAATATAAAAAGCAAAAAGTTGTTGTTTTTTCTTATTTTTGTTGTTATTTATTTATTTATTTATTTTGTATATGTATATATAGCTTTTATAAAATACAAAAGCAAGAATATTTGGTATTTACCGTATCTTTTTAATCTGCCGTTGTATTTTTGAGTGTCATTACTTGCGGTTGTATCTGTGACTTCAAATTCAGAATTTGTTGTTACAAATATTTAACTTCATATTGGAGCTTTGACTGTGCATTTCAACACACAAACACTAGTACAATTCTTAGTCTATAAGGTCTTGAGTTTTGCAACTATTTTACTTTCATGTGAAAATAATGAATGCATGAATGAATGAATAAGCAAGCAAGCCTGAAGAACTGACAGAAAAAAAAGCAATTGAGGCAGTTAAAATCTTATGTATGTTAATATTCAAGGAGACACAAAATGAGGCTATTTTCTGCTGGGTTTTATTGGTTAAATGTCAATTTGTTTCCTTCACATTTATTTGTATACAGTGACAGTCTGTTCAGTCAGTTATGATGTGCACTCAGAACACTGGAATATGTATATATATATATGAATAATGTGATATGTCCAGAGTCACAGTCACAGAAGATCGTTTGATTAGCATATCTGCAAGCAGACAGACCTTTCTGACTTCAGAACAAATACACAGTCCAGGCAATTCTGACATTTTGTATGCTAGCATAAAATACATCGTTCTGGAGTCTAGTATTATTTAATTCAAAATGATTATGATGAAAATATTATTTCCAGGCTCATATGCTTGTTATTTGATCATGGGTTAACAAGAGATTTCAAATTAGATTTATTCCCCATGAGTCAAAGCAATGGCCCTGACATATGCTGATCGCATTCATTCAGGTTTTCTGTAAATGCTACAGATCAGTGTTATGACGTTAGCACAATTAGATAGATTTATCTTTCAAACTTTCAACAAACATAATTTATCTCATGAATCTGTGAAGTAACGCTTAACCAAACAAGTCCCGACGCAAAAGAGACACACAGAAAGAGAGAAAAGACATCAGCAGTTCTCGTGTCCAGACTGACTGTGGACGTCCGCCAGGTTTCTCTCCCGAGATTGTGCCCTCTGAGTGTTTTTTATATGTCAACGTCACAAGACAAATAGCGACGGGGAGTATCTGCCCCCTCACCCCCAAAGATGAATCACCCTTGTTGTCCAGTTTGCCAGTCTCCAAACGCAGCCTGGGCCACGATCTCACTGGCAAACGTTGCCATGGATTGACCTTCTACTCAAGGTAATGATTACCCCCTTGAGCATACGGCAGCTGGCAAGGTAATGCATTGTTGGCACGTAAAAGTGATGCTGCAAGAAGTAGAAGGAGATCAGGAGACACATGTACCCTAGAGTTTGACCATCTGTGGCCTATTGGTCGTTATTAAGGTTTCTAATTTGGGACGACTGGGGAATAAACCAAACCGGGGCTGAAAATGTCATTACCTGACTCTTGGTGAGGTGTCCTGCAAAATTCAAGAAGCGAAGATCCAGAATTGATAAGTTGTACGTTTGTAAAGTGAAAATAGTGTTATTTTAGTATCATTGAGATTAGTTTTTATCCATTTTTTGAATCAGTTTTTATTTTTATATTTTCCTTTTTTGTTCTAATTTTCATTATAGTTGTAGTAATTTTGTTCAAGTTCAAGTTCACGTTTATTTCTAAAGCACATTTAAAAACAACAAGTGTTGTACCAAAGTGCTGTACAATTTGTAAACATTATTAAGCACTATAAAAAGCAAAACAACAACCTTTGAACCAAAGTGCTGTATAATTTGTAAACATTATTAAGCAATATAAAAAGCAAAAATGTTGTTGTTTTTTCTTATTTTTGTTGTTATTTATTTATTTATTTATTTTGTATATGTATATATAGCTTTTATAAAATACAAAAGCAAGAATATTTGGTATTTACCGTATCTTTTTAATCTGCCGTTGTATTTTTGAGTGTCATTACTTGCGGTTGTATCTGTGACTTCAAATTCAGAATTTGTTGTTACAAATATTTAACTTCATATTGGAGCTTTGACTGTGCATTTCAACACACAAACACTAGTACAATTCTTAGTCTATAAGGTCTTGAGTTTTGCAACTATTTTACTTTCATGTGAAAATAATGAATGCATGAATGAATGAATAAGCAAGCAAGCCTGAAGAACTGACAGAAAAAAAAGCAATTGAGGCAGTTAAAATCTTATGTATGTTAATATTCAAGGAGACACAAAATGAGGCTATTTTCTGCTGGGTTTTATTGGTTAAATGTCAATTTGTTTCCTTCACATTTATTTGTATACAGTGACAGTCTGTTCAGTCAGTTATGATGTGCACTCAGAACACTGGAATATGTATATATATATATGAATAATGTGATATGTCCAGAGTCACAGTCACAGAAGATCGTTTGATTAGCATATCTGCAAGCAGACAGACCTTTCTGACTTCAGAACAAATACACAGTCCAGGCAATTCTGACATTTTGTATGCTAGCATAAAATACATCGTTCTGGAGTCTAGTATTATTTAATTCAAAATGATTATGATATTATATTATGATATTATTTCCAGGCTCATATGCTTGTTATTTGATCATGGGTTAACAAGAGATTTCAAATTAGATTTATTCCCCATGAGTCAAAGCAATGGCCCTGACATATGCTGATCGCATTCATTCAGGTTTTCTGTAAATGCTACAGATCAGTGTTATGACGTTAGCACAATTAGATAGATTTATCTTTCAAACTTTCAACAAACATAATTTATCTCATGAATCTGTGAAGTAACGCTTAACCAAACAAGTCCCGACGCAAAAGAGACACACAGAAAGAGAGAAAAGACATCAGCAGTTCTCGTGTCCAGACTGACTGTGGACGTCCGCCAGGTTTCTCTCCCGAGATTGTGCCCTCTGAGTGTTTTTTATATGTCAACGTCACAAGACAAATAGCGACGGGGAGTATCTGCCCCCTCACCCCCAAAGATGAATCACCCTTGTTGTCCAGTTTGCCAGTCTCCAAACGCAGCCTGGGCCACGATCTCACTGGCAAACGTTGCCATGGATTGACCTTCTACTCAAGGTAATGATTACCCCCTTGAGCATACGGCAGCTGGCAAGGTAATGCATTGTTGGCACGTAAAAGTGATGCTGCAAGAAGTAGAAGGAGATCAGGAGACACATGTACCCTAGAGTTTGACCATCTGTGGCCTATTGGTCGTCATTAAGGTTTCTAATTTGGGACGACTGGGGAATAAACCAAACCGGGGCTGAAAATGTCATTACCTGACTCTTGGTGAGGTGTCCTCCCATATTTGCATATTTATACACCTTAATTGTCTTTGCCTCACTGCTGTGACATTGAAGCTGTGAAAGCTGGACCAATTCTATTCCAGGTATCACATTTGAAGCAAAGCCAGTGCCGTTAACGTGACAGTATAACCCTGCATGCTGAGACGGACCATTACGCTTCAGATAGAAGGGAGTTAACACGGAGAATATTATTGCGAATGTTGTTATGAAGGCCTGGTCACGTTAACGATCTCTTAATTAGAGCTTTGTTCAAACTGTCAGATGCTGGTGCCTGAAACTGCCACTCAAAGCCTGCTTTTTATATCTTTTATTGGTAACACTTTATTTCGATAGTCCACTTTAGACATTCTATTAACAGTAAGTAACTTTGCAACTACATGTCAACTAGCAGTTAGTAGAGTATTAGTAGACTGTCTGCTTAATATCTTCTAACACTTTCTTTGTCAACTTACTCTACTAACCCTAAACCTATACCCTAACAGTCTACTCTGAGAGTTAGTAGACATCTAGTTGCAAATTAATGAGAATTAGTTGACATATAGTTGACATGTAGTTACAAAGTTACGTATAGTTAATAGAATGTCTAAAGTGGACTATCAAAATAAAGTGTAACC
>NW_015658063.1:429200-435335 GCF_001515625.1 Sinocyclocheilus rhinocerous | reverse complement strand
GCTGTGGAAAAAAAAAAAAAAAAAAGCAAAATGATGCATCTATTGATGAAGTACAGAGTACTTGAAAACATTCAAAGTACAGTGGCCCCAAAATGTATTTATACTTTTAGGTCCTTAAGAGACACTTAAAATATCTGAATGTCACTGCATAAGATACAAAATATGAAAAATGTTTTCTCAGAGCTAACTATTTTCTGAGCCATTTTTGCCATTTCTTTTAATCATCTGGCCCCAAGATCATTTTGCATGAAGTTGGTTCCTCTCAAGTTCACACAAGCAATATGTACTTTTTTATCAGTTGAAACTTAAAAATATAAGTACAGTATATTCATACATCTTTTTTGGTTACACTTTATTTTGATAGTCCACTTTAGACATTCTATTAGCAGTAAGTAACTTTGCAACTACATGTCAACTAGCAGTTAGTCGAGTATTAGTAGACTGTCTGCTTAACACTTAAGACTATCTTCTAACACTTTCTTTGTCAACTTATTCTACTAACCCTAAACCTATACCCTAACAGTCTACTCTGAGAGTTAGTAGACATGTAGTTGCAAATTAATGAGAATTAGTTGACATGTAGTTGACATGTAGTTACAAAGTTACTTATAGTTAATAGCATGTCTAAAGTGGACTATCGAAATAAAGTGTAACCCTTTTATTTACTTTTGGCAATTTTAAAAGAAAAGTTTTAAAATGCATGTCAAGTACTTTCTGACAATTAGCATATTTATTAAGGCTAAAACAAAACAAACTATATTGTTTTCAGTAGAAAGTTACAGTTTGTTTATTGTTTTAGTATCAGGCAAAGTAGCTATAATAGGCTACTATAAAAATATAATCCATATATACAATTGTATTTTTTAAAGAAAGAAATACTTTTATTCAAGTTGATCCAAAGTAACAGCAAAAAGAATTGACATTGTTAGTTTTGCAAGTTCTTCAAATAAATGCCTTCTATCTAGCCATCAAAGAATCCTAGAAAAAAAGGTATAACAGTTTCAAAAAAAGGGAAAAAATTAAGGCCACGACATTGTGCCTGTCAACATTGATAAGAATACATTTTTTTTTTCTTTCTTTCTTTTTTTCAGCATATTAGAATGATTTCTGAAGGATAATATGACACTAAAGACTGGATTAATGACTGCTTAAAATGTAGTTTTACCCTCACATAATTAAATGACATTTTAAAATATATTAAAATAAAAATTATTTATTTTATATAGCAATAATATATATTTTTAACAATATTACTGTTTTTACTGTATTTTACTCCAATAAAAGCAGCCAGTAACACTTTAGATTAGAGAACACTAAGTGGATATAAAATATGGGTAACATCAATTCTCGATATTAACTAGTTGCGTATTAGCACATATACTTACTTATACGTATAAAGCACACAGTATTAATGCCTTATGTCTGCATGGTCACATTCTAGATCCCTTAACCGTAACATAAACCTCAACATAACTACTACAACAACAACTACCATACCTACTATCAATAAGCAGCAAATTATGATTTTATTGAGGGAAAACTGTTAGTTAATAGTAAATATGTGTTTCCTAATAATCTTAAGTGTTACCAAGCAGTCTAGCTGAGCATACTGTAAGAGACGTCTTGAAAACAAACATGAAAACAACACCCCAAACTTTTGAATGGTACCTCTTTTATGTATATAAATGACAAATTCAAAGATCAATTATTATCCAGTGACAAAAATGAAATTAACTAATGGAATGATAAATTCGTATAGAATGAATCTCACAAATGAGATGTTCAGACATATATGGCCAAGAGGCTAATGAAAGGTCTAACCCGGTGGGTGCATCTTGACCCATCTTACCCTATAGCTGTCAATACACTACCTTAGCTTGCTTCAACACTTTTGTTTTAACTTTGCTGACTTTTCTTTAGACTGAGAGCTGTGCAGCTGCACAAGAGTGGCAAGGTTTACAAAGCAAATAGAAATGCAATGCTTCCGGCACAAACAGAGACCTAGCTTATTTTTATCCAGCCCAGGCAGAGGAGACAAATGATATGCAGAAAATATTCCAGTTGGAAGCAGTGAAAAGCTCAGTCAGGTGGGATGGATAAGAATAGTTGTCAACCATACATAATGTAAGCACTGTATATGGCCAAGAGGCTAATGAAAGGTCTAACCCGGTGGGTGCATCTTGACCCATCTTACCCTATAGCTGTCAATACACTACCTTAGCTTGCTTCAACACTTTTGTTTTAACTTTGCTGACTTTTCTTTAGACTGAGAGCTGTGCAGCTGCACAAGAGTGGCAAGGTTTACAAAGCAAATAGAAATGCAATGCTTCCGGCACAACAGAATCCTAGCTTATTTTTTTATCAAGCCCAGGCAGAGGAGACAAATGATATGCAGAAAATATTCCAGTTGGAAGCAGTGAAAAGCTCAGTCAGGTGGGATGGATAAGAATAGTTGTCAACCATACATAATGTAAGCACTGGTCAAAATAAACTGGACTGGTAATTATCTAGTGTACGGTGTGAAATATGCTCATGCTATGCTAATATTTTAGCCAGACATCGATTTATAATGAAAAAATGTGTAAATTAATAAATAAATAAGGCTGTAATTACCTTATTTCTCACAGTTACATATCATAATGTCACATTATGTCACAGTGTAAATTTATATGACACAAAGTTTAAAATTGTAATTAATTCTAGCATAATTCTAGTTTCACAATTTGACTTTGTACTGGACTCTGGTATGTAACATTATGACCTTATATCGTATCGTTATCTTTATCTGGGGCAAAAATAGGCTTCCATAGAAATGCATGGCTTTTGTTCTTTGGAGAAAAAAAGTCAATTAAATATTTGCTTTTATAGGGAACAATGTACACATCCACATCCCAAATTTTACATCTAGTTTTGGGAAAGCCCTTTAACTGTTACTGCGCAAGATAAAATAAAATTCCCCATAGAAAATATATGGATTATGTCATCCCCTTTTCAATTGCACTGACTTCAAACTGTTTCCACGTCAGAATGAGATGTACGAGTTTTAGCATTTCCTTCAATATTCCCAAGATATCTGGCACTAACAGGGCACTAGGCTGACAAGAACTGACTTTTGGCTTTATTGTATGAAGAACAAGATACATCTCCCTTAAGAAACTGGAGATTTTGTCAGTATGAATTCAGTTTGCCAGGAGTCACAACAAATTTGTAGCAGACAAATTTGGCTAAAGCATTGGGAGAAAAGCATTTTCTTCTTTTACCATTCTTTCATTAGCCACCCTGTCCCTCCAGGGCTCACAGAGCCTGGTCTATCCTCCCTCTCTCCCCCTAAAACGCTCTCTCTCTCTCTCTCTCTCTCTCTCTCTCTCTCCTTCCTTGTCACATCGCTGCCTGCTGCAGCTCAGCCAATCAGAGCGCAAGAGGCGTGGCCTCTGGTCTCAGTTGGACAGAGCTTGTTGAAAAGAAAGAGATGCTTTCCTGAAAGACTTAGAGTAGCTCTCTTCTGCGCGAGGCTCACCGTTTTAGGGCTTGGCAGTGAGTGATGACTACAGCACGGGCAGCTAAAGTCTAGCTCTAGCAATCTGGCACACACACACACTAAAAAACACAGAGAGAGAGAGAGAGAGAGAGAGTGGATGTCACAAATGAACTGTGGCAGGTGCAGTTTTTCTACTTGGAAGAAGCTGGATAATGCAAATGAGTTGAAAGGAGAGAACAGCTTCGTATGGATTTATCTGTCTGATTGTAATCTGATGTGATCCTACTTGTTTGGGAAGATCACACATTGCTCAAGAGGACCCGAATTGCTTCTATCCTGCTTGGACAAAAAAATAATTTCTGGGACTTTGCATTCTAAAAGAACTGGTCTGCATCCAGTTTTTAAATCTTTAATCGAGAAAAAAAAACTAATGGCTATCAAACATTTTAAGTGCACCCATAAAGGGTGCACTTAGAGCACTCTCTTCGGAGCGTCAGTACAATGCCTGGATTACCCTTTTGACTGTCTTGTGAACCCGTGTGAAATCCCCGCGGAGGAGGTACGGCGGGGGGCCGAGCGGGTGGGAGTTGCATTCCTCCACTTGAGACCGAACTGAGAATCCAACATCCTGACTGCCGCTACAAGTCGATCGGATACAAACGCTGTAGGGACAGGAGTGGAACCACCCTTCACGGTCTGGGTGAGTACCCTGTCACAGTTCACTGGACACTCAATCTATTTTGAGTTAAACCACTTCACCCTGCTCATCTTGTAGTGTCGGAATCATCTCCTGACTTAAACGTTACAGCTTTTGTGGGGTTTTATATGTGGTGGGTATCTGGTATTTCTCCTACATCTGATTATAGATAGCTGCAGTGTCAGTCAGCAATGTCAGATTAACATAAGCAGCAGGTAACTTTGTTTTGATCCCAAAAAAAATATACGGTTGGTTGTTCTAATTTTGATGTAAACACTGTTTCTATTTGACTTAATTTGGTTTTAATTACAGGATTTACGCATGCAGTTAATTCAGAGTATTTCAGAACACCAATTGTATATGTGATGAGTTCATGCTATAAATATAGCCGTCTTGACTAGTATAGACGGTTCTGCAGGGCATTGCCTCTATCTCATTAAACTGGATTTAATTTCATCCCACAATGCTTTCTCAAACTAAATCTAGAGCTTGCCCCAAGAGTTTCCAGCTCCTTGCACAATGACAATAACCCAGAGGGGCGCTCTCAAAACACGCAAGAAGTCCTTAACTCCCTTTCCAAACTTTCTTCTCACTTTGAAGCTTTTGAACATAATACAGAAAAAAAACAAGAACAGCAGCGGAGAGGTAAAACAAAACCGTCCCGCAGCGACAGTGACTCACGGGATGGCTTCTTCACAGTTTGGTTTGGATGTCTGCCTGGACTCCGCAAGGAACCCGGAGAAGAACCAAATTGCTTGATTTTTTTGGGGTGTGTGGGTTCTGTATTTTGCACTAGTCTAAGGGGTTAAAGCTGGACTGCATTGTCTTACATATGTACATTAATCCTCTTTTCTCACTCTGGCAGTGGCAGACCTGAAGCAAGCTGACATTTCCACTGTTGTAGGAATATATTTAATGCCCCTTTCTGTCAAAATACAAAGCAGCTTGCTTTTTAATCTGTTGCAGAAATATTTAAGCTGTCCATGGTCTCTCTCTCCCTCCCAATCGTTCACTCACCCTTGCTTTCTCACCGCCTTAACAGTAGGTTTCAATACAAATCATTTTGGAAAAGCCGATTCCTGGTGTGGTTTTGCTGTATCTACACAACAAATCCACCAGGCCATCTTTCTGTGGGAAGAATAGCATTTTAATCCACATTATTCAGCAGTGCCAGCGACTGTATGGAATGCTTACGCCTACCCCATAGTCAGCCATTGACTATTTCGTCACAACAAGCAATCAGAAAACAATGGGCCACCTCCATTCAACAAAAATTAAACTCTTTGATAACAAGCATATAGGCTGACAGCACGTATGCAGCACTTTTCATGCTTAACATTGCCTATAGAGGGAGCAATTCTCTTTTAACAAGCAACCTGCAACCACACATCCAACAGAATCATAGTCAGAATGCAAAAGAGAAGAGAAGATGACCACTCAATTATCAGTTTACAATATTGATTTGTTATTGGAGAGGTCTATCCATTCAGGCTGGCATCCAAACACGATTGATTTCCACTGATACTGTCAAGGGAGATTTTTATCTATGTAAGGTGAGCAGAAGATGCTGAATATTTCTGCATCTGCGACATGCAGGCCTCAGTTATTGGGATGCAAGTCCATGCCGTTTCACCAGTGCACATTCTCTCCTGCTTACCAAGAAGCCCTCTGAGGTTTTTGAAGTGTTAAAGTGGAAGAAGAACACAAAACTCCATTTCCAGTCCCGGAGGGGACGCTGATGTGTGCGTGTGTGTATATATGGGCCGTTGTTTGCTCTGTGAAGTTATAAAAGAAATATCGATCTGCTCAAGCAATATTCACCATCTCAGAGAAAAAAAAATGTAGAGTGGATTCAAAATATATTGTGTACGTTCACTGAAATGCAAATATAAAAATATAACAGTAGTCTGAGGCTGTATCACTAAGAAAAGATATTTATATATATATATATATATATAGT
>NW_015658063.1:388002-428980 GCF_001515625.1 Sinocyclocheilus rhinocerous | reverse complement strand
ATATATATATATATATAGTATATATAGGAATATTTTATTATATAAGGCTTGCAGCAGACTGAAATAAAATCTTCCAGTTTATCTGTAAAGCTACTTGCCATTTTTCAGCATGTGCCAGCCTTATAATACGCTCCCTCTGCTTTTAGCAATTTTTTTTTTTTTTGTGCAAGCAGCTCATTTTATGCAACTGCCGTATTAGAGAAAAATTAAAGCCTTAAGCTGACTGCACACACACAAAAAGAGTGATGGAAAAGTAGAGAACACTAAAGATTTATGTGAGTTGTACTGCAATTAGCAGATAATCATTTGGGAAATATTCTGGCTTTAAAAAATGTAAAAGTCATACAAGTGCATAATGAAAATGAATTCCGATGTCTGGTTATCTTGCTCATCACTACTGTTGCTATCAACTCTGAAAGTGTAATTTGCTTGGCTCATTAGCATGCATAATTACATGCAAAATTCTAAATAACCAAGAAACACCCTAATAACTTCTATAGCCTGAGCTCCTTTGAACTTACTTGTGTGTGTCATGTAGAGATTGCAAATGTCAATCGAAGTTCACGGTGCAGAACTGTGGGGAGGATCGAGTTCATTTTCATGCAAAACTCAAGTAAATAAATTGTAATGGGAAAACAATGCATTATATTGTAATATATAAAAAAATTTAATATCTTATCATAATGCCTAAAAGCAATATGAAAGGATAAGAAAAATAATAAAAAAAATACATAAATATAATAAAATAAAATAATATACTCATAAAAAGATGAGACAGCCAGACAGCCAGACAGATACATAAATGGTGTTGTGTAACTTTTATACTGTGGTCACCATAACTAAACGTTAGCTCCAGGCCTTAAGTATATTCTCATTAGTGTCCAGGATGAGTAAATTAAGTCTTTCATGTTGGTTATCATATGGTGTATTAAGTCACTCGTTAGATAAGCCTCAGCAATTTTCAAATCTAATTTCAAAGGGGATCCCAGGTCTACTCCTTTAATGGAAGGGACATTTAATTTAAATGAACTGGGTAATTCCCTGCTCAGACCAAACTAAAGGCAGTAAGATAAAAGAGCATATATTTACAGAAATAAAGCTGGGCTGCTTTGATAATAGGGATACTGATTCATCTCTTTTATATGAATAACTCACAGTTATGGTAGTTATGAAATTCACAGTTGCTGTAGTAGCAGTAGTAGTACACTCAAAAAAATGCTGGGTTAAATATAACCCAGCGCTGGGTTAAAAAGGGACAAACCCAGCGGTTGGGTTGTTTTGAACCCAACCGCTGGGTCAAAACAACCCAATAGCTGGGTTTGTCCCTTTTTAACCCAGCATTTTTTAGAGTGTAGTATCAGGAAAATAAATCTTTTTTTTTTTCTTTTTGGACAGATGCAGACTTGATTCTTATCTTTTAACAATTTTTATTTTACTTTATTATTTTTTATTTATTTATGGTTTAAATTAAATCATGTCTATAATCATTTTTTGAACTAATTATGAAATAGCTTAAGTCTTATAGCTGCAGCAACAACATGAATTGTTGGCTGCAAATATAAAAAATGAGGTCTTTACATTCTAAATTGTAATAAGTCTACATTACCAAAAAATTTGAACAAATTTCTTTCCATTTGGATTTGATGGGGCGATTTCACTGGCTGTTAAGCCATCTACAGCATATCCTGTTATGTGGTATGCACAGCCACAGTCCCAAGTTAATGGTGAATTTCAAAATGGGTTCAAAATGGGAATACTCCCTGCCAGCTGGTCAAGGGGCCAAGGGGAAAATGATTTATTAGACAAAGAGTCAAAGATCAAAGGCAATGACTAACCAGGAAGCACCAATCTCCTAATGCAGCCGATCACAGAAGGAGCCTCCACCAATCAGCCCTAGCAGCAGGACCTCTTCTCTAAGTTTTATTTGGTTGCTCTGTACCGACCGGCCTTCACAGACGTCAAGCTGGAGGACATTACGTGTGGCAGAAGGGTCAGCTATCGCACTGCTTAGCTGTTCTCACTGCAAAGACACTCTGTGGTAGAGATTAATGTGAAAACAGTCATAACTTCATAAAGAGGCTGTCTCATCAAGTAATCTATTTCCTGTGATTGTGCGAGATTTCCAGTTTATTAACTATTATAAATGACTAGAAGAATAACATGCAGTAAAAGTTCGAACAATTTTTGCTGCAAACCAGCGTGTTTATGATTACGGTAATAAATTAAATTAATATGATAACAAATAAGATAACAACAGTAACACTTTATTTTAAGGTCCAATTCTCACAATTAACTAGTTGCATATTAGCATGCATATTACTAGAATATTGGCTGTTTATTAGTACTTATTAGGCACACATTAATGCCTTATTCTGCATGACCATGTTCTAGATCCTTTAACTCAACCCCATACCTAAACTTAACAACTACCTTACTAACTATTAATAAGAAGCAAATTAGGAGTTTATTGAGGGAAAACACTTCCAAATCTAAAGTGTTACCAATTGTTTCGTGACAGCTAAAGAAACGTCTGTATGGTTACCGTTACGTATGGAAACGTTACGTATGGTAACCCTCGTTCCCTGAAGGAGGGATCGAACGAATTGGGATCTCGCTTAGAGAGACCAATCTACTTCGAGTGTAAACTAAACGAGCCAATGCACATTGGCATGCGATTATTGCATCCAGCTGCCGCTGATCACAGCGTGAGTATAAGTAGGCAGCAGATGCAGCGCATATTCAGGTTTTCGCTGAGGAGCCGAGCCGGTGACCCGGCCGCTCAGCGGTGGTACAGGAACTGTGGCGATCAGCGGCAGCTGGATGCAATAATCGCATGCCAATGTGCATTGGCTCGTTTAGTTTACACTCGGAGTAGATTGGTCTCTCTAAGCGAGATCCCAATTCGTCGGTCATCCGACGTGACGTCGAGAGTGACCGACTGAAAGGGAACTGGAAGCAGCTGAAATGAGAAGACTGCTCTTGCTTTAAAAATAAGGTGGATAAAGTTAGGACACCTTTTTGCTGTATATTTTAACTTCTAAAAAGCATAAACTCACTTCCACAAAACAAAACAAAACAAAAAACATAAAAAATTAATTATATCACCAATCATAATGCTGAAAAGTAATATGAGATGATCTTCCCAGATAGAACCATTCAGAAATAAACAAATCCAAAATTATATCACTGATCATAATGCCTGAAAGTAATATGAGATCTTCCTGGATAGACTCATAAAGAAAAAAAAAGAAAGAAAGAAAGAAAAAAAAATCTAATCACTCATCATAATGTCTAAAAGTAATATGAGGGATTTTTCCTAGATTGAACCATATAGAAATAAACAGCAAACAAACAAATAAAACAATATGAGTTGTTCTTAGTGACTATATTGTGTGTGGTGTTTGCTTTTCTTAAAACTGGATATGAAATATAAAAGGTGCTGCTGGAAAGGAGATTGTATCTGGTTTCGTTTAAGATCAAACTCTGACTTGGGCTAATCATAGTTTAGTTAGACACCTGGACATGCACCTGCCTTATTGCCAAATATGACCTAATAATATAACGCCACAACATCAGCACTGCCACCTCACAACCATTCATCACTGCCAAGCGTGGAAACCAGAGAACCTGTCTAGTTTAACTCTGTGAGTGGAAGACAGGGCAGAAGAGATAGAAGAACCATTGTATTACACACCACAAGCCTGTCATTGTCTGTACCCCAATCCCCTGGTCTCTGGAATGCAAGATGGATGGTTCCGGTTATGGCCAACTCTCCTGGCATTTCACTCGGCCTCCCCTGACCTTTCCTTGCAGCAATGTGATGCACATAACCTATCGATCAACTCCTGACCACTGTCTCTCCAAGGACAAGTACTGTACCAGTGTGCTATTTATGCTCACTCAAATCTGCAAGATGGGGATCAATGCTAGATTCATGGCCAACCTTTGTCACGACAAATTCTTGGAGTTATGTAAATATATGTGCTTTGAAATATAACCATTAGTTGAGACTGATGTTTGGAGATTAGTAGACTTTGTAAAGACTGATCACCTCAGATAGTCCATTTGTAATTCACACAGTGCTAAAAGACTCATTAGCAACCCACATGCAGTTCATTACTGACTTTACTTTGAGTTGTTCACTGTACCATTTCACAAGAATCAAACAGAAGAACAGAAAAAGTGTTCCGTTTTGTCCTCTGCCCCCTTTGTTTTTTGTTTTGTTTTGTTTGAACCTGTTTTAAAAATACACAGGAATGCAATGATGGGACAAGCATGCAAATAGCTACACCGCCTTGTTTAGCAAATTGCTGCAGGACACTTTGTGGCCTTTTTTATCTCTTGTATGCACTGAACGCAGACTAGCTACTTTGTTGTTGATTGAACGTATAGGCTAAGTTTCCCATTTTGTTTTTGTGGTTTTATTTTTGAAAAGGGTAGACATGACAGCTACATCATGGTCTACTGTATTCAATTTCTGTTAAATAACAAAGAGGAGAAGATGAAATGTCACGTTATGCATATTTGGTACGACACATTTTACTTTGCCTTGTTTATATTCATAGTTGCCTCCAGTGGCTTCTTAAAAAAAAGGTGATGAATTACTTTTTAATTAATTTGAGTATGAACGTGATTGTAAAAATATATATCAGGTTTTATTTCACAGTGGTATTAAGATCTTAAAGCAACATTTTGTTACTAAATGAGGTGTTACTAAAAGCTCAAATGTTTTTAAAATAAAATAAAATAATTATGTTGCACAGTGCACTTTCAGTGTAAAATGCTGCTGCAGAAATTACCCATCCATATCTACATTTGGCCAATCTAATTGAGTCACACCTTTACACTGAAAATTCTGTCATTATCTACTCATCCTCATTTCGCTCAACACTCATATGACCTTTTTCCCGTGAAAGATTAAAGGAGTTATTAAAGAATGTCAAAACTGCCCTTTTGAATACAACGAAAGTGCACATTGATCACTGGCTGCTAAGTGACAATTTTTTCTTGGCTTATGCATATTATGTACAACACACACACACACACACACACACACACACACACACACACTGGCACTGGCCATTTAATATCTCTAAAAAAATGCTGCAATTGTTGAACCCATATCCTTTCTGCATGTACATTTCATTAAATCTGACACTGCATGCTGTGCTGTAATCAATGAAGGTAATCCTTATTGACAATGAATTGAGTTTAGCACTGCTGTGCTCCTACAATGGCCTTTTGAAGGACTTAATGAGACTAAGATTTCTTGCCACTTTATTTGTTCAATGTGTTGACAGCAAATATGAGAGACAGCCTATTTGTTCCGTCCCTGAGAACCGCTTTCCATTTTCTTTCTTTACTCCATGACTGTCTCTGACCCTCAATAGTTCTTGGTGCTAAAGTCTAAGTTCACTTTGTGCTTTTTGAGATGGTCATCAGAATTTCTCTCTTATCCTCAGCACTTCTCATCTAGCCAATGAGATTAGCAGCAGGCAGGTATGAAAATCCTCTACTGATTAGATGTCCTTTAGTCCTGACGTCTGCTATCTCTCTGTCCATTAAATTCTGTAACTGTTGTTGACACCTCAGCCTACACTCGGCCACATTTGAAATCTGAATGAGGGCCCATGGGTTTGCGGATCCTTATCTGAACACAATCCAATTCCCTAATTCCATCTCTTTCTGAGTGAAGTTTTCAATGATAAGAGCTAGAAAGTCTGCTAAAAGTGTCTTTTGTCGTAAGAGAATCAGATATTGACAAAATACATATATAAATATGTTAAAGATTTAGGCTCAGTACAAAGTAATTAAAGAATTCAATAAAAAAATAATACTTTTATTCAGCAAGGATGCATTAATTTGATCAAAAGTGACACCAGTGACATTGCACATCGTTACAAAAAACTTATATTTTAAATAAATTATCTTTTCCACTTTCTATTCATTAACTTTCTTTTTATTCATTACCTGGAATTTTTTTTTATTATGGTTTCCACAAAAATAGTAAGCAGCACAACTGTTTTCAATATTGATAATAACATTAAAGTTCCTTGTCTAGCAAATCAGCATATTAGAATGATTTCTGAAGAATCATGATACAGAACTGGAGTAATAACTGCTTAAAAAAAATACATCACAGGAATAAATGGCACACTTGGTGAGCATAAGGGACATGTTTAAAAACCAAAAAAAAAAAAAGATAAAACCTTACTGACTGACCCCATACCTTTGAATAGTAGGTTTTCTTTAGTAGACTATTTAGTACACTAAAACTGTAAAAACCTCAGTAATGCACATCCAGTGAACACTTTCTCAATAAAACAAATTAATAATATTTATATATAAAAACTTTAATATTTCACAATGTTACTGTTTTTACTGTAGTTTTGATCAAGCCATGGTAAGCATAAAAGACTTGTTTAAAAAACAGTGTGTGTGTGTGTTTGCGTGTGTGTTTATGGTTGGATTTATCCCCACCGTGTGCATGGCTCAGACTGCCAATGATAACAAGGGACACGGACAAGCAAAACAGACCTCAGAACCAGAAAAAAGGATTGTAGAAGGTCTGAGCAATTTGATTTTTAAATATAGGGCTCCTGTCTTTACCCATATCTCATGCAGACAGTCACAAAGTAGTGGCCTATGTGAAAATTGACTCATCTTGCATATTTCTAAATTTTTTTCATGTTTTATTTCATCTGTGGGGCTCAAAAGAATGTGCGCTGTCTTCATGTCTCCGCCATTCCGCCAGTGCAGCGCTTGGGCGAATGACTCACAGTTCCTCTCCCACAATACCTACAGGTGTAAATCAGCCTCAGTAGGATTAAGCTGAATGTGAGCAAGATTAAATGGCTCTTGCAACTGTCTTGCCATATATCTTATTGGAATTCACATGGCTCTCTTCATGGTCCAGACTCGACTTTGCCTTCACGGTCCAGGAGCTTTGCAAAAGGCTGCTGGCTGACTCTCTTATGGATGTGGTAAGGGGGACAGCTCAAGATTTCACTTAAAGATCTATATACACAAGCAGTCGATAGTTTGGACACACTTGACAGAATTTATGTTTTGCATGATATTACAGAGCTTTTGATCTGAAGTATTATGCTTATTTGCAAAGCTAATTTACTTCGGAGAAAAGCCCATTATATTTGTCTACAAATTAGCTTTGTATACAAATATAAATTACATCTTAACATAAATTCCTTAGCAAATTTCTTACAAAACTAGCATTTGTAAGGAAAACAATTATATAAAAATAATGATAATTAAAAAAAATATTACGGTTTTCACAAAAATATTAAGGAGTACAATTGTTTTCAACATTGACCACAAACTGTTGAATGGAAAAAAAATGCATGACACTAAAAAACATGATAGACTGTATCTCCATACTTACAATAATGGTGCATTTGTTCCATAGACTCCTCAGAACACAAAAGATGTACTCAGTATCTACATGCAGTGGAGATGAATGACAACGCTGTATGAAATTTTAAAGACAGTCTTTGGAAAGGTCATGGCATTATGTGAGATAAGCAAAGAGAAAGGTCAGAGAGAGTCTACTTTTTCCTTCAGATCATACCGAGAATACTTATGACATAGCTTTTTAAAGATTTCTTTGTGTGAGAGCAAGAGAGAGAGAACACGATGGAGAGAAGCCAATGCAGTGATTGGCATGAACAAAGTATGCTAATGAGAGAAGAGTTCAAGTGGGTCAAGGCAAATGTGCTCTAACGGGGCTCTCAGACATATCGGCAATGGCAGGTTCAGTATAACACATGCATGTTGAAATAAAAGGTACCAAAAGCACAGTTAGAGACGAGTGTGATGTTGAGACAAAAGGTTATAGAATAGGGAAGATTGTACAACACTGAACCTATTGACTCTGAACAAACAATATTCAATCCCTATAAACCCACTCTCATCACTCTAACCTCTCTCTCTCATGCAAATGGACACTCCATCAGCAGTGTTTCCTGTGAGACACAGGTTCATGAGCAGCAAGCAGGGCGAGCCCTCTAATACTCAATTTTGTCTGAAATGGAAATCACTTTGTGAAAAAAATGCACCCGTCGGTGCATCAAATATTGCAGAAATTGCTTAGCTGGTTATCTGTATTTCCTATTTGACATTTCAGAGAAACTATTGCTTTTTCCTCTTTCTGTCTCCACAGAAACAGCATGGTAGCACAAACACTACGCAGTCTCCACTGAGATGTTTTGTTTATCTGATTCAAAGCAATATCCCCCCCATTAGAACCAGCCTTACAGTGTATAAAAATAGCCCACTCACTCTTCATATATTACGCTATAGTTGCCTTGTCCCATAAGCCCAATTGGCAATTGTGTGTTAGCTGTCATTAGGTTGAATACTGGCTGAGGTGGGGCGGAATGATGTAGAGGGCCAATATTGAGGTATGGACTTCTCCATTGCTCCAGGGCACACTGTCAGCAGCATTATTCTCCTCCTTCCTCATGCACTTTAGTCGATTCCCTCACCCCGACTGCTGAACACGCTCTTCCGCTGCACATAATTAAAGACCCCAACTTCAATCTACCATTTACTGGGTATAAATTCACTCACTGGCCACAAAGTGTCCTGCAGCAATTTGCTAAACAAGGCGGTGTAGCTATTTGCATGCTTGTCCCATCATTGCATTCCTGTGTATTTTTAAAACAGGTTCAAACAAAACAAAAAACAAAACAAAACAAAACATTAAAAGGGCACTTGTAAAGCAAAGTGAATTTTTTTTTTCTAAATTCACTGACTGGCCACAAAGTCTCTTGCAGCAATTTGTTAAACAAGGCGACGTAGCTATTTGCATGCTTGTCCTATTGGCCATCATTACATTTCTGTGTATTTTTTAAACAGGTTCAAACAAAAAATAAACAAAACAAAACAAAACAAAACATTAAAAGGGCACTGGTAAAGCAATATGTTTTAATTATAAACATATATAATTCCAAACAAATTAATTATATTTCATAAAAATAAATTATTATTAAATGTAACTGTTAATATCAATAATAATAATAATAATAAATAGACTTATATGGTATTTAGCAAACTATCCAATACCGTTACTGTGTCATGGTAAGAACACAGTAATTTTTCATAAGAGGAACTTGAATAACTTGAAAAATAGAGAGGGTAAGAAATAGGAGACAGACACTAGTACAGGGGGTCTGGATTTCATTTGTGTTCAGCTCATCCAGTTAGCATCTGCTAGCCTTGGCTTAGCTCTCTCTTTGGCATGCAGTCTGTCAAAACTATACAAGGGCCCCATGGCACACTGGGCAGAGAAGATAAAATGTGTGTCTGAGAGCCAGTCGGGCCATGAAGTGTGAACTGAAATGCACTGAAGAGGGTGTCAACAGAGTTTCTGAGTGTTCTCTCAACACAAAACAAGACCAAGTTTATGCAAATTTAAATAAATAGATACATATACCTGTATTATAATTCCCATATCTGAAACCTTGGAAAATTTTGCAGAATCACGAACAGGAATAGCAGAGCTCACATTATATTCTTACAACAAGACCATTACAGGCATAATGCATTATACAGTAATGGTACCACTACTTCATAGCGCAAGTCAGGAACTATTTCAGTCAGTTGGGCTGTGTCAGCAGGGTTGAAATTGGTCCCTACTGGTCTGCCTATATTAGGGCAAATGCCCACCTCAACTATGTGCCAAAATCAACTACCATGGGCCCATGGCACCGCATCACTTCAGATTGTTCCAGATGGAAAGTCTTTCCAATGTTTTCTTCCTTTCACAACAGAATGTCTAGTTTGATTGTTTCCCTTAGCAACTTGACATTTCATCCATATTAGCTTTGTGAAGCATTCAGTCCTGAAACCCCAAAGAGAATACCATATTTTCACAAATGCAGTGCCAAGTGAACACCACAACACTGTTTTCTTTCTTATTTCTCTTGGTACGTATACATATATCAGATTACTTTTCAACACTTGAAGATATATGTTACTGTAAAAGAAAAGGGGTGCTTCAAGGAGGCAAAAATATTTTTTTATATATATCTCAAGAAAGTATGGAATTCTAATTCTATTAACCCTCCTTCAGTTTGATCCATACTAAAACATCCACCTCCATAACGCTATGTGTTGCATAACCAAAATAAAGTTAAAAAAAATAATAATAATAAAACAACGGTTGTGGTTGTTTTATAGTACGGATATGCCCTAATTTCTCTTTTCTTTTTTAAGTTTTGACTTTTAAAGCTGTTATCAATGGTTGCCCATGGGGGCAGAGGATAAAGTGGCTTATGATGTATGGAGGCATGAAAGCCAGCTGCCAATATGCAAAATGGATTGGATGTCATTAACTTCTGAGGACTAGTGATGTGAGAACTGCCAGTACGAGCTGGGAAATGGTCCATCTTTCAGCCGAGTGCTCTTCCACCCCCTCAAACATCATTGCATGCTGGTTTCGCCTGTGCATGCAGGGACCTCTTCGCTGTTTTGGCACGATGAGCAAAAAGAGAGTATAGAAACAAAGCTCTGATGAGTCTACCGCCTGTTTGGAGAATTAAATCTTCGGGAGGATGCATGGAAAATAACACCCACCGATTAGTGGGCGTAATTGAATGTTAGCTGATCAGCAAACTGGAGGAGAGAAAAACTAAGATACAACACTATAAACACAATTACAAAGACACACATTTACACACTTAGGACTAGTGCACTCACAAATTTTAATTCTGTTATTACTCTCTCACAAGTCCTTCCGTTTTGTTCTGTGGAACACAAAAAGAGAAGTTTCCTTACAACAACAGTGATCACAACTGTCAAGCTCCAAAAAGGAAAAAAAAAATGTAGTAGTCCCATGTGACCCTTGTGAATCAGTAATACCATAGTTTGAGTCATTAACAGACTGAAATATCTATCATTTGAATTCATATGATACAAGTAGTATGCGCTACTTTAATAGTACTGTTATGCTGTTTTATGTCTTGACATGGTCGCTATGAACTATTGTTGTATGAAAAGCCAATGCATGAAAATTCTAAATAACAGCAAATGGGTTTGGAATGACATGAGGATTAAAGGAGTAAATGATGACATTATATTTCTTGGGTGAACTATCCCTTTAAGCATCACCGTTTTGGACTGATGAAAGCTTTTTTAGGGTTTCAGACACAATGGAATGGTTTTGGCATGAGGAGCTGTCTGTGGATCCTGTGGACTAAGTAGCATTGGCTGCTGGCCCTCTGGACCGATGCGCTTTAACAAGGTGTGTGTATTGATCCAAAATCATACTACTGCAGCTAAAAGACTTCCAGACCTGTGAATTATGAGTTAGAAGACATCCTGGACACGTGCATAGATTTAGAAAAGGTGCAAACATCAAACATCCATACACATGCATGCACAAATCTGGTACAACACGTGTTGTGCATAAAGCCACATGTATTCACAGCAGATTGTTTCAAAGAATAGTCAATACAAGTACAGGTACAGGTTCAATACAAGTTAAGCTCAACTGACAGCACTTATGGCATAATGGTGACTACAACAAAAGCTCATTTTGATTTTTCCTGCCCTTTTCTGGGTTACTATGAGGCACTTACAACTGAAATGAATGGGGCCAAACTGTAAACATTAAAATACTCACAGTTTCAATAGTATAGCTATAGTATAGTTAACATGATTTTTGAAAAAAATTACTCACTATTTCTGTATATAGTTATATGCAATTTTAGAACCTAAAATTATCCCCCTGCCAAAAATCTTTACAGCTCAAATAACCCTAGTGAAAAATAAATATACAAACATTTATTTTAAATACATTTATTTCATGCTAAGTACTCTATAAAGACATCTACATATTTATGTACTTGATAAAAAATATCCTGCAATAGTACTTTTAGTATATTAAACTGGTATAGGCCTACTTAAAGTCTGCTAAATTGAAACAACAGATTTTGTACTTAATGCATTTTAAATGTGTGGACGTAGTGCTGAAGTCCAACTAAAGATACACTGAAGTATATTTGATTGTTCTAAAGTGGAACTATTCCAAGTATACACTTTAGGTACACTTTAAATCTCTTTCATTAAAGACCGATATTATTCAAAGATCATTCAATCCTCACTAGTGACATTAAAACACATTTTAGGCTTAATATTAAGTCATGTGCTTTGTGCACAAGTAGTACACCAAATACAGTTTAATTATATGTTTTATATCAGTAAGCCTTGAGTGATATGTCAGTAAATATGACTTGAACTATACTTAATATGAAATAAATGTATTTTAAATATATAACTTTTTTTACTAGGAATAATGTGCTTTTGTAAAATGATGAGCTTATATTTCTTTTAAATACTCCAGAAATTGGCCCTGTTCTCTTCAATGTAAGGACCTCACCATAACCTTAATATTTAATTATTTATACAATATTTACAAAAAAAAAAAAGAGAAACCCAAATCCCTAATTTGTTACCCATCACATACCATAGCCTACATGTCCACGTTAATGGATTCCGGTTGATCTACAATGCATTCCATTTTTCTGATCTACAGTCACCAATATCTGTCACGTATCGAAATCTGTGTTAGCAGCTAAAGTGCTGTTCCATGATGCATGCTTCACAGCTCCTTCGGTCATTAATGTTCATTGACCCTGATGGAACGATCCCCATGCAACAGAAAAAGCATTTATCCATAAACCCTCTGAAAGCCGAAAGTGCTACGCCCTCCACTCATTACAGAGCGAGAAGCCAAATAACCACTTTATTCCACTGGTCAGCGTAACTATTTTCCTATGCCAGCACAATTGTTGTTTTATGTTCCAGGACAGCTAGCCAAATGCATTCACATGGTCTACTAGAAAAAAACAAACAAATGTAAAATAAATCCACCCTTCCAGACTTGCAAATGCATTCATTCATGCTATAACTACACTCTACACATTAACCGATGATATCTGAGATGCAAAGTGCTGTTGATAAACCGACCTCTCTTTGACGGTATTGCTGTTAACCCTGGAATGCCTGCGAGGGAGATGGAAGTACAGCATCACCTATCCCTCATAAATATCAGCAGCTGCATCCTCCAGAGGAATTAGCTTTCCACTGCCAGTTTTCACTTGTGGGTATACAGTGATTTGACTGGAAAGCATGAGTGGAGAGTGGATGTTGTGCTTAGAGTGATCAAAACTGACCCGTTTAATCTTTCTAATCCATCTAGCCCTGTCAATCATCTTCTCTGACTTTCATATTTTTTTACTTACGCAGTGTGCCTACGGTGCACCCCGCGCTTGGTTGCGTGAGAAATTAGATCTGTGGTGATAGAACTTCTGATCACAGTGGCTTTAGGCTGCTTTATAGAAACGTACCACAGAACTGACACAGAAAAGAGTTCAGGTCGACTTTCTTAATACGTAATACAGACTGTGTGAAGCTCTGCCAAATTTCATATTCCCACAGCATTGCCAATAATAGTTTGCTCGATAGCAGTATTTCACCCCTGCAGCAGCTGTGCCAACAAATGATGTCAGAATTACATTTGGTGATTTACTCCGAGCTGTACCTTGGCAAACTGACTCCTTGGTCTCAGACGGACCGCCCACAGTCCAGTCACTGACCGTCTGATGCATATTGACACAAAAATGGGAAGCGTTGGCTGAAATGCCAGTTACAGTCTGAGAAAAACAACTCATAATTTTAGGTAGTTAAAATCAAGCGTAGCGTTAGTTCTGGCAGGTCACGTTAGTCAAGCTCGCATCAGCTGACTTTCAGCTGATCCCCATCTACCTATGGGAATACTACACCTATCTAAGCATACATATATAAGGTCCCTCAGTATTATCAGCAGTTTTCGCATTGCTCAATAGCTAATCACCCTCCTCCATCCCCAACTCCTCCTCTGTCAGTCGGGATTCAGCCTTCTGATTCTCCTTTGAATCAGACTAATTCTAAAATGTGTACATAAAATTATTGAACTTTAACAATATCTGCAATACATTTATGTTGGTTCTGTTCTGTTTACCCTGGGGGGTTATCGCTGCTCTCCCTGCTCTCATCCATGCTAGGCTGCATGGATGCGCAGGGAGTTCTTGCCCAGAACAGAACCATACCGCCAATCCAAACTGTATGCTAATTGTCAATCATCTTTGACGATAGTGGTCCTGACAGAACTACAGTCAGTACTTAACAAAACCGGAGATTTTTAAACTGGATTTTATACAGTAAATCTAACATAACTCTAGATAATTGTAGGCAGAAAAAGTGTTAGCTTTTCCTTTAGTACTATGGCAATTTTGGAAACCAAATATTTTAGAATATAACAGCATCATTTTAGTATTATTTATATACTATCATATTTAATAATGATATTAATGAACATTATTATTTTTTTTATTTTTTATTATTATTTTAATTTTGTGCTATTTTGTGCTTATTCGGAGCTGTACGTTTTTTCTTTTTCCATTTAAATTGAATTTTAATTTGATTATGTGCTTTTGATGTTTTTATTTCTATGCAGCTTTAATTTATTTTTATTTTAGGTTTATTTTTTAGTAATTTAGTACTTCAACTTAAGCTTATTTTATTTCAGTTAGCTTGCAAGGCAACATGTCTATTTTTTATCTAAGAGTTTTGTTTTATTTATATAGTAATTATATTTCAAACATTATAAATGGACAATAAATGGGCCATTACAATTTAGGAAGGGGTTCCCTTGCAATAGAATCATCATTCATTCAGGTCATTGTTAGTCAGAATAAAATGCAATTAGGACCAGGCTTTATGCCAATAAAAGTTTAGCTGTGGGATACCAACTGTCTCTTAACAACACTAGTGTTATACTCCCTGATAAGCAAGGTGACAAATGTAGTCAGCGCAGCTGCTCCAACCACTTCAGGCCACTGTAATAGCCTCATAGACTAAAGCTAGGATAATAACATCAGCTCTTATTAAAGCTCCAAATGTAAATCCACATTAGACACCATAAATGTCCTGAAACACGACCGAATCCAAAAGCGTGACACAAACTTCAGAACACATATATCAAGAGTGATCAAAACTGATCAGACGCTTTCTTACTGTACACAATCGGTAGATTCTGTCTATCACTGACTATTTAGTGATGTGATTGCAAAAAAAAAAATAATAATAATAATAAGAAGAAGAACCTATATGACAAAGATGAAAAAAATATAAATTTAATAGCATAATGGCCTACATTCAAATATCCCCATATGGAATTGTGACACTAAAAGAGTTTGTACAACAAAAACATTTTTATACTTGCCCAGATGTTGTCTTAGATCATTAATAGGTGCACAGGGAAGTTTAGACAATAAGACTTGATAACAGAACAGGCAGGGGAGAATTGTCTGTTGTTTCCTCTGATGATTGATTCATCAACTGATTCTCACTTTCATCTCTGAGCAATGTTGGAACTTTGTATTTCAGCAATTCCAATGTTACTGCCTCCTTAGGATAAATTGTTGTTGTATTCCTCATTTGCAAGTCGCTTTGGATAAAAGTGTCTGCTAAATGAATAAATGCATATATAAATGATTGATGGCGCACAAGTTTCAATGCAAACACTGGAATCAAACCCCACTGGCCTGAGCTAATGCATCACTGCCAAAAACCAGAATGGCATAGTGTATTTATATTTAATTTAATTATGTTTCTACGTATTTACATAAATGCAATCACATTCCACTTTTCCAATCAAGTGTTGGGAAGTAACTAACAAAGTAGCATTTTTCAGTAATGGGATAGTAACTATCGCTGTTTTCTTATTTAGGATTGTTAATAGAAAGTTCAAAAGAACAATATTTATTTAAAATAGAAAACCATTATAAATATCCTTACTGTCACTTTTGATCTATTTAATTTACCATCACTAAATAAAAGTATTCATTTCTTTTAAAATATATATATTTGCATATTGTGCATATGTAAACATACATACAATTTGTATATTTTCCATTTTCATTTCAGTTGCAAGTTTTAGTAATTTGATTATGTGCTTCATTAGTTTTTGTTTGTTAAATGTTTCTATGTAGATTTTTAATCATTTTTTATTTCAGCTTTAATTTAAGTAATTTAGTACTTCAGCTTAAACTGATTTTGTTTCAGGTGATTTTTTATTTTAGGTTTTTAATCTAATAATTATATTTTATTCTCTTTCAATTAATGAACTACTTTTTTGAAAAATAACTTTTACTTATTACAGTTCATATCATTACTTTGCTAATAATTTAACTATTTTAAATGATCAGCATCTCATGAATTTGTTTTACAGCTAAACAACACTGTGGAGTGTGGGGTTGGGATAAAATATAATTCAGATCCACTAAGTTTGAATAGAAATGCAGAATAGTTTTACTACACAGTAGTAGGCTATATTTTAAGAATAACCGAGTTTCTAAATACCACATCTGTACGTTCACGTTAACAATCACTCTGTATAGTCACTTTGGGTTTTTAGCCCTCTGTGATTCTGATTCAATCAGTGAAAGCCCAATAAACAGGGTCATGGGTCAAATTCTTTCCAGAACAATCTTTAGGGGAGGTTTTATCTGCTGCTGGAGGGTAATGGACCTCTTACGGCTCTGTGGTAGATTTATTGACTATCTGAGGACCCCGATGCCCCTGATCAGTCTCTGCACACTACATCTGTCTTCACTCATTATCACACATGCATATGGAGCTTTGCAATCACCCTGTGTCTGCCAAAGTCCATTACCCACAAACCATGTACTCTGGCTCAGTCACAAGTGAGATAACAGACGATTCGCATGTACACACATGATGACATACGTAAGGGATAAGCTGAGCGTGCTCACACACTTAAATGTAGTGTATATTGTTTTGTGTGCATGTCAACATAATAGCTGAAGGTCAAAAAGTGTGTTTGTATTACCGTTTCACATCGATCCTCTCTCTTTCCTTTCATCCTTTCCTCTTTCCATCTCCTCTTCCTAGATCAAGAGTTCATATGCTACAGAGACCACTCGGACAAAAAGCAGCATTTTACAAAATAGAATAGCGCTGTTTTCAGCGATTCAAGTATGTAACAGTACACTGAAAGTAAAATCATAATGCTTGAATTGAGAGAACGAGTACACTGATGTTATGACAGTCTCTACCCAAAGACATGACTTCGATTTAGCAGTAGTTATTTAAATGTGCAAAGCTTTCTAACACATTACATTAAATTATGGCCGTGTTATCTGGGTGTGATAAACCAACCTGCATGTTTCCATAACTGAAAAAAAGAAGATTAATTTAGAGAGTGTTAAGATACTAATTACATTTGTTACAATTAATAAACAGCTACAATTTTCTGGTTGGCTGGACACAATTTAGCATTCCTCCATCGACAGAGGCACTGCTGTGAATTTATGATGTGGAAGTTACTGTTGCTTAAATTAAGAAGACGAGAACACATTTTCTGGAAAGAACATTGAACTCTGAAAAATATGTAACAATTTTCATACCAATTCAATGCATTGTATGATATAAAATTTCAAGACTTTCAACAGCAGGGTCCAAAAGGATGAGACCACTAGTAAAAATAAATCTTTTTTTTTTCTTTTTTTTTAATTGAATGTAAATTTGAGTGTAAAGTATGGTGGACCAGTAGTGCACAACACAACGAAATCTCCACAACACAAGGAAAAAAAGATGCAACACAATGGAAACAAGCCACAACATAACGAAATGAGCACAACACAACAGAAACAAGCTGCAACAACAAGATAAGCACAACACAACTAATTTAGCACAACAAAGGAAACAAGCCGCAACACAACAAAATTAGCACAACACAATGGAAACAAGCTGCAACACAATGAAATTAGCGCAACACAAAGGAAACAAGCCGCAACACAATGAAATTAGCGCAACACAAAGGAAACAAGCCGCAACACAATGAAATTAGCGCAACACAAAGGAAACAAGCCGCAACACAATGAAATTAGCGCAACACAAAGGAAACAAGCCGCAACACAATGAAATTAGCGCAACACAAAGGAAACAAGCCGCAACACAATGAAATTAGCGCAACACAAAGGAAACAAGCCGCAACACAATGAAATTAGCGCAACACAAAGGAAACAAGCCGCAACACAATGAAATTAGCGCAACACAAAGGAAACAAGCCGCAACACAATGAAATTAGCGCAACACAAAGGAAACAAGCCGCAACACAATGAAATTAGCGCAACACAAAGGAAACAAGCCGCAACACAATGAAATTAGCGCAACACAAAGGAAACAAGCCGCAACACAATGAAATTAGCGCAACACAAAGGAAACAAGCCGCAACACAATGAAATTAGCGCAACACAAAGGAAACAAGCCGCAACACAATGAAATTAGCACAACAAAAAAGAAACAAGCTGCAACACAACGGAATTAGCACAAGACACTGAAATTAGTGTATAGAAAAGTGTGCTTTCACACCTGTAGATCGATTGCTTTGTTCCGAAACAGGGATTAAAATTATTACAATGTTGCTTTTTATTCTTGGTGCGGTTCGCTTTCACACAGCAAAGTTTCAAAACGGACCAAATTTGTTAATACAAGTCACGCGCGAGTAAACTGCTCTCTCATTGGTCAAAGTTCCACGGTTTATTTTCAGGGATTCCACTTAGCTGTCACAGCTGTCATCCGTCAGGATGGAACTACAACAGCTTTTATTTTTTTTTTGTAGCTGTCCTTATATTAATTTATCATTTTGAGCAGGAGTCCAGGATTCATCGGGAAAACATTTTTAAAATGCACCTACTACGAAGAAGAGCAATAAGACGGCATTATAAAATGAAAAGGTGCGCACAGGCGATCTCGGACCGATTGTTTTGGCGCGGATCCGGGCGCGATTACTGTGTTCACATATGCCCAAACAAACCGAGCTAAGGGGGGAAACGAGCCAGGTTCCGAAACAACGAGCCAGTTGTGAAAGCACCCTTAAAAACATTAAGAGCAAAAAGCTTCTTGTGATTCAATTAAAACTTCTGTTTAAACCAGTCTATGAAAGATCAGAACGATCATATATTTGCTTAATTGTTTAGTAACATAAATAGTTCAGAATCTGAAATATTTCTCGTTAATATTACATCAAAATGTTATGTTTACATTTTGGTCTACCCTGAAAAAACCTTTTAGAGCTTTTTTGACCTGATGTAACCCAAATAAATTATTTTTGTTGGTATAAATTAATGTGTTTAGATTGACTTTGCAATATTAAATAATATATTTGACTTGAATTAAACCAGTTAATTTATAGTGGATGATATCACTTTTAGGTTACTTTTGTTTTCAGTGTAAAGGCCAGTTCACACCAAGGACAACAACTATAATGTTAAAGATTTCGTTTTAAAAAGTATTCTACACCACAACTATAATGATAACAGAACAGAGGAACGATATCATTGGAATCATTTTCAGAACTATTTTTTTTTCCAGCTAATGAATGATAAAAACATTTGCAGGCAATCATAAACCATATTGCTTTGAAGAGCTTGAGCATTTAAAGCAGCAGATGACAAAACTGAAGCCTGTGCTTATAATAAACAGAATGTTATCATGCATTTGCGTGGATGCTGATATAATTAGCATTATAGCTATCTTTATAGTTATATTTGTTGGTGTGAACAGTCCTGTTTAATGTTTATTTCCAGGTTTGAATCAGATTTTGAATCCCAGATTTTCGTTGTTGTCTCAGACTTTTGGATCCAACTGTCTATTATACAAAATGGTTTTGAGTACGTCACGTTTTTCATGCGTTTCCCATTTAATTGACACAGTTGCCATGGTTTCATATTCAATATAGAGGAGTTTTGCAGCCCAAACTATTGTGACATAAATTGTGTGCCTACACTACAACAAGCCTGCTTTTCAATTAACAACAAATTGTTCTCCTCCAGGAAGATGTTTATTAACACTATTTTTCAGAAAACGTCCATCATAGGCGCAAATATTAATAAGGCCGAGATAAAACATTTAGATCACACATTTTTCCTAATGCGGTCACTCCTCCAAACACTTGAGGACCTGTGGCATATATAATCATGATTTGTGCACTTGTGGTAATTGGTTACCCATATGAGGTGACCATGGCAACGATGCTGGAATGTGTCCTGTGTGCGTTGTCCTCTGTGTGTTCAGTGTTTCTAAAGCTCATCCTCTCATTAGCAGTGAGAATGTTTTATAGGTGTGTGGGAGGTCTGTTTGCACTGGGACACGCTTTCCCCTCAATTACCAAATGAGTTTGCACTGGTTCTGGCAAGAAACTCCTGAAAACTCTGCAAGGACCCGGCAGTAAGTGTGCCAGGACGTATTTAAGGATGAGGCATGGAACTAATAGTATCAGAGCAATATGCAGATGTGTTTTTATGGAGCAGTGTTAATCTAATAAGCAGCCAGGGTAATTATCTTGAGTGCAAGTAGGTGTGTGTGTGTGTGTGTGAACGGTGTTTTTTAAAGTGTGATGTATAAACGATTACACCAAGGCTGAAATGTGTTTATGGTGATTCAACAGCTGGACAGTCCACCCAAAAATAAAAAAAATTCTGTCATCATTTACTCTCATTTTGGTTGTTCCAAACCAGTATGAGTTTCTTTCTTCTGTTGAGCAGAAAAGAAGATATTTGAAAGAATGTTGGTAACGAAACAGTTGACAGTATGACTTCAGTAGTATGGGGAAAAAAATACTACAGAAGTCAATGGCTACCGTCAACTGTTTGGTTGATGGTAGCCAAGCAATTGGCGGCAGCCATCGACTTCCATAGTATGGAAAAAATACTACAGAAGTCAATGGCTACCGTCAACTGTTTGATCACCAGCATTCTTCAAAATATCTTCTTTTGTGCTCAAAAGAAGAAAGAAACTCATACAGGTTTGGAACAAGTGGAGGATGCATAAATGATGACAGAATTTTCATTTTTAGGCAAACTATCGCTTTAAGACATCACCGATCCCCATGTGCGCAGATCTTGGCAATTGCACAGTATAAACTAGTTGAGCTGTGGAACTTGAGTCTGGTTTTGATGGAAAAGTTGCTGTTTTTAATGATCTAGCACAGGTATAGTAAATAAGACATTGAGGAGTCTTAATTATCCATATGTTATTGTGCCTAATTCTGAAATAAACGCCAGTGATTGTGGCTGTTTGCTTTGACTCCTCATGTGAATATTTTCCCTCTGTTATCATTGGAGAACATCTGCTTATATTATTTCGCAGACAGTGCAACTTATTAATTCGCCATAATGTTGTAACACCTGCTGTAAAAGAAGCTTGCAGAATTTGAAAGTCACACACATGTACAGTATGTAAATTTACATACAGTAGATGTATATTAGTGCATGAGATTGTTTGCTAGACCATCACACGCACGTACATAGAGAGACATTTAAAACCCCTCTGCGACAAGGTATTGTTGAAATTGCTTTCACATTAATGCTCTTTCACACCCGCATAATTGTTTCACTGATTAACTTGCCATGCTTGCATGTTTTAATTAAAAACATTTTCAGGATTTATGCCTTTTCATTTATTTATCTCCCATCATACAAAATGGTCACCTGGGGCATATTTTTTGGTGAATTAAATGCGGTTTAATTATGGGGTGAAATTGCTCATAAACATTAATACTTGGAGGTTTGTGGAGCTCAACCTTACTAAAAGTTTCTTGCATGCTTCTTTTTTGTTGCTTTGTCTATGACGCTCACATTCTGGCAGATCGAATGCAGTAAACAAGACAGATGCAATAACCGTGATGCAAGAATTGCAAGATAGAAATGCTCTTGTTTCAAAGGTTGGCTCTCTTTATGTGGAAAAACATTACACCCCGAGGTCTCACTCTTTGGTTATTTCTTTTGAAAGTGTAGGAAATGTAGCTTGGGTCAGTTGGCCTCTGTTTAAATGTGGTGGAAACTGCTGTCCTTACGGCTATCAGCGAAGTAAAACTCAAAACAAACAATAAATGCACAAGTGAAATCAGACAAATGTTATGAGCACCGGTGCATGATGGGTTATTAGTAGTGGTTGCAAATCAAAGTATTCATATTACTATTCTTCATACTACTACAATTTCCAGGCAAAATGTTAAGTAATTAATGCTACACAAATCATGTGGCTTAATGAGAAAAGATATGGTATGCAAATGGTAGCAAATTCTGCATTAAAAAATAATAATAAAAGCTGTTTATTTGAACTTTCTATCATAGATTGTCTATAAAAAATACCTTTTGAAAAATAATTTTTAACTATGATTGTTATTTGACTAATTAACTGCTGCTTAAAATGAACTCAGATTGTGTTTGTTACTCACACCCTGACGAAGGCAAAATAGCCGCAACGCGTAGGTGTGCACTTGTCACCTGTTCTTAAAACTTATAGCCATGATGAAATAAAGACTTTTAAAAAAATTTTGAATAAGATTCGAGTGCCTTGGACTACTATTATTCTTAATTTTTAACTATATTCAAATTAAAAAAAACTTTGATTCAAAATCAAAATTGTAATATTTTACAATCTTACTGTTTTTACTGTATTTTGGCCAAATAAATGCAGCCTTAGTGAGCATAAGAGACTTATTTCAACTTTTGAATGGAAGTGTACCTATGTAGTCATATAATGAATATTTTCCTCTCATATAATAAGGAATCTTAACTAAAATGATTTGCAGCAGCAGTGGTAAGAAATTCACAGTATACATTTTCGCTTACGTTTGTATTTCTGTAATGGGGCTGCAGGCACACATGATGGTAAGAGTAAGGCAGGAGGTGGGGATTGCGGTGTAGGTGTACCCAAGTTCAATAGGACAGCCGGCCTTATGGTTATGTCAGTGCACCTGCTTCCTCTGCACACTTAGGCTCAGTAAATGTCCACAGCTGGACCACACATTTCTTGCTTTACTTTGAATAATGGATGAGAACACAGAATACTGGAGAACCAACCTAAATCCTCAACAGGTCTTCCTTGTTCTTAGACTTTCTATAAAATTGACAATATTGGGTTTTTGAGAGCTTTGAGAGCCATGTAAACAGATGTTAAATCAACTTTAAATCAGGAAGAGTTTGGAGCGGCTATGTGAATGATTGCATTTGGGCATTGTTATATGTAAAGAGTAGAACAGCAGCTGAATTTCTGCCATATTAGGCATCTATTGGCTTTTTGCAAAGCGACTGTTGCGCCACTTTTGGATAACTGCCTTTGATGGCTCAGAGGGTGATTCTGCACCTGTGGGATCTAAGTGAAATTGAGTGGTTCTCAACATGAATCATGTTCCATGGTCACACATATACAGAAAGAGTGTGAATGATAGAACTTAGATGCTTCGGAAGAATCACACACTATTCTTTAGAATTTGGTGAGGAATTATGTTATGCAAGTATGTGTTCACTGTGTTCAGTGTCCATTGTGTTTATGATTTTTTTGTTTGTTTGTTTATTTGGTGTTTTTTACACCTTACAGGAAGTACTGTAGAAGTGTCATCTGAATTGAAATGCTAGTTAATTTCTTTGAATTTCAGTTCATTTTAATTCTACTTCCTAGATTACAAAACCCTCGTGTAATGGTTACAAGCTCAGGGATGAAAATATAAGGTTACTGGTTTAATCCATGCAAAGTGTGACCTATACGTCATTACCATTGTGTCCTTAAAGGGATATTTCACCCAAAAATTAAAAACATGCTGTCATCACTCACCCATGTCATTCCAAACCTGTATGACTTTCTTTTTTCTGTGGAACACAAAAGAAGATATTCTGAAGAATGCAGGTAACCACATAAGAAAGAAAGACATACAGGTTTGGGATGACGTGAGGGTGAGTAAATAATGACTAATTTTCATTTTTAGGTGAACTGTCTCTTTAAGAAAGAAACTTAATCAGGTTGTTTCAAAGGAAAGCACCAATAAGTCTACTACTTTGGATGAAAGTGCCAAATAAATAACCATCTACTTTAAACACATTTTACACACAAGTTATATTAACAGCCACATACAACAAAGCAACAGCCTCAGCAGAGCTTCCGAGATGCTTCATAAAGTACAGTACATTAAAACCACAGAAGCTGCAGGTGCGTTATTCTACGAAAATAATGAAGTGTGATGAACAAGCATAGCAGGTTACCAAAATACTAGCAGGTGCACAGCATGAGTCATAGCCTCTTTTATAAATATTGTTAAGAACGTTGAAAAATTCAGAGCAATTTTGAGAGCAATTATCATGGTATTCAAGAAGAGCTATCCCAAATTTCCTGGAGCTTTATTGTGTTGTTTCATGTAAAACCCTATGCAGATATTTAACAAATAACTTACTCATACCATATACAGCTGCAATCTCCACCTGCCAAAAATAATAATAAATAAAATCCCTATCAAAACAGTATTAAAGTAGTGATGTGCAAAAATACATGTCTTTTGGGCAAGTTAATAGATATAAAATGTAGATAGATAGAAAGAACTGCGTTTGTGTTCCACAGGGGGAAAAAAGTCACAGATTTGTAACAATATGAGGATGAGTACATTTTCATTTTTAGGTGATCTAGTTCTAAGGACAAAATCTGCAAGAAAATTACAGCCTCCTTGAGCAATTCACTGTTCTCAGGGCTTGTTTATCCCTCATAATCACAAAAAGCTGCGGTATCAGCATGTCCTCAAGCTAGTTTCTTAAAACCACTACATAATCATTATTTGATCAATTAGATCTAAAGCCTTCAGGTGAACCTCAGGCCCTGCAATGCCGATTTCCGAACAAGTGTGCTCTGCAGAACACTCCTGTATGCAAGTGTTGTGGCCATGTGATATGTTCTTGGTGTCCCTATTGCCCTATGCTAAATTCTAGATACTCGCAGATAAAATCATTATTTGATCAATTAGATCTAAAGCCTTCAGGTGAACCTCAGGCCCTGCAAATGCCGATTTCCGAACAAGTGTGCTCTGCAGAACACTCCTGTATGCAAGTGTTGTGGCCATGTGATGTGTTCTTGGTGTCCCTATTGCCCTATGCTAAATTCTAGATACTCGCAGATAGCGCCTGCCTTCTCTCCTGAGCGAGAAGGGTAAATATAAAGACACCTAAATTATGCAAGGCGCGCATGAAAATGTCAGGGCTAAATTCAGTATTTCTTCCATTGTCTCCTGGCATTTCAATGTTTCATGCATTTTATAATTAGGTAGAGGCTCCAGAGGGAATAGAGAGTAATAAGACCGTGCATTGCTATAGCTGTCTGTGGTGTCACTGTCTCAGACCCTGGTTTTTTTTGAAAGGCAAATTTCAAATGTGAAGTCAGTCGAGGTATTTGAGAATAAAAGGTTGACCATACCAGTGTCCATCTAGCTGAAAGTAGGCCAGTTTCAACTGTGGCAATGATAGCATGTGATTGATTTAGCATTAGAATGTCATCTAAGCCATGCTACTAAAGTGACAAGAAGGATATGTCATAAGTCATAAGAAGGGAGGGAAATAAGTAAATATATAAACCAATATATACTGTATATACACAGACAGACAGACAGACAGATAGATAGATAGATAGATAGATAGATAGACTTTATCAAACAAACTAAATTTAGAATTGACATGCAATGGCTAAAATCACATAAACACTTTTATCACCAACAATATTTGTGCAAAGTGCATAATTAGCAAGCATAAAACATTTTGGAAGTTGCAGTCAAAAATGAGCAGAGCATTCTATGAATGATAAAGGCCTGACCAAATTTTTGATGAAGCTGTTACTCTAATTTTGACAAAAAGCATGGCATTTACCTCTCTGAGGGAGCAGTTAAAACTAGACCTGAGTAAAAATGCATGCCGTGATGAATGTGCTCTGTGTACAGATGTTGTTCATCATGTACTACTCTTATTTGCTCGCACTGTTAATTTAATTTATTATGTTTTGTCTCTTATATTTGCTTACCTGGTTTGGCATTTGCCATTTTTAACAGTAATGTACAGTAAAATGTGGGCGTATTCTTAGTGTAAAATACATTAGATTTTATTCTGTTGCTCTTCTAATACACTCTACATTTAAAGGTTTATCAATTTAATGAAAGAAATTAATTATAAAAAAAAATGAATCTCCTGCAATTTGAATAATCAAAGTAATTATAGCATAACCAATTTAATATTTTTTTTAATTGACTGACAACCGTAATATTAAGTAGTAAAAGTAATATTAACAATAAACACATAGCAATAAAATAATAATAATATTGTATTTTCCCTTACAGAAGCTGCAAGAGTTGGCCACATTATTACAAGAATAAAAAGAAGAAAATGAAACGGAAAAGAAAGACAATGGGATAAATTGCTAGAAAGAACAAAGAAACAGAATGATGAAAAATATAAATAAAGATGAAAACGAAATGCAATAGATATTATCTAGAATTAGATATATCAAGATGAGGCCATAAGAGGATTGCAGAGTATAAAACAAAGGAGATGAGAGAAAAAAAAAATTGAAGAGTAGAAGAAATATATTTTGCTGGAGGAATGGGCATAATTAGATTTTGTATATTAGAACTACACGACTGAGTAAGGAAATACGATGTTCTTTTAGAAAGCAATAGGGGGAAAACATGGGGAAATCATCTCTGGGTGACCTGATGGCTGTTCCTAGTTTAATGAATTGTGCTGAAGAAGGCTATGCTGGGTAAATGGAACTTATTACTGTACATACGAGGTCCTATATACACTCTGTTTCGAGACCTGTTTTATGTTTCATACTCTCTGTTCGTCTCTAATTGCCTTTAAAAAAAACTACCAATACTCCCTTGCTGCAGTTAGAAGCGAGCACAAGGTAGTTCATACATCATTAGGAATCCAAACCTGCATTTAGTCCTTTAGAAAATTCATTTGCAGCACACATTTGAAGAAGAAATATAAAGGAATGTCAGGGAATGGAACTAATCATTTGATACTGTATGCATCGGTGCATGAAGGCATCACCTCCCACAAAGCCAGTGTCTACCTGCGCTTTACATAATCAATGTGAACTCATTAATATAAGCGTCCTTTGTGACTCTTGGTTTTTTTGACATGCATGTCAAGCATTATTTTCAAGGTTGCGTTTTTCCCCAATGCTGCTGGAAGTAATTGTTCATGACTTAAAGACCAAATGCTCATCTGCTCAACAACAGGAAATTAAAGGAAATGTGGCATATATTGCATGCCGTTAAAAAGTTTTTTTTTTTTGGTCCATTGTATCATATGTGTATGATACAGCCAGCAGTGTTCGCTATACTTCACTGTGGTCTCTTTTTAATTGCTTTAGGATCCTAATGTTCATCATCAAAGCCTTAATGTTCATCTTCTCTTCCTGTGTGTTCAGGTCAAAGGGATTGGCAGAAGAATGCTGGCGCCAGGTGCCCAGGGGCAGGATGGCGTTGTGTTGGCAGAGAGCTACGGTTGTTAGATGGTTCCTCTTGATGCTCCTGTGGCACTGGGCACCTCTGGGCCCACTGAGCTGGTTTCTGGCTCTGGCTGAGCGTCTGGACCAGAAGACCTCACCGTTCTCTTCTATCTCCGGCCGGAGCAGCGGCCAGCTGGACTGGCTCCTGTCTGATAAAGGGCCCTTCCATCGCTGTCCAGAATACACAGAGTTCAAAGAACGCTTCCAACAAGGCTTCTCCACACGCTACAAAATCTACAGGTTTGTGCTGGAATGATTATATGTGACCCTGGCCACAAAACCAGTCATAAGGGTCAATTTTTTGAAATTGAGATTTATACAGATTCACTGCTGGCGTACTGTTTCTTGGCTTTCTAGGGCAATAGTGATGAACATCAGCAGAACAGTTATTTAGTCTTTTACACTACCATTCAAAAGTTTTGGTTTGACAATCTTTTTAATGTTTTTGAACATTGGAACTCTTATGCTCACCATTTATTTGATAAAATAAATGTTTTTTTTGTTTTCTTAAAAATAAGATTTTCTTTTGACAAAGAATTAGTTGCAGGGAAAGTATTTGTGTGTAAATTGCAGTGGTGCATAAATGATTCATAAATGTACAAATCAAACTTACTCAGAATCCAGACCATTTCTGACACAGATTTCCATTTTCCATTAATTGTTTTCCATTACTTCTCTGCATGTGGGGAGAGAAAATCATGCAAAACGGTGAGATTGCTCATATCAATGTTAGCTTACAAAATCAGGAAGAAAAAAATCAACAGAACATGGTAAAACAGGTTAAATGCACTTGACTACACTCTTAGTTGTAGATGAAAACTTCATAAAGCTAGAAAAACTTTGTGAATGAAAGGTGTATGGATTTGGCAGCAACCAGTAGTGCTTTCTGCAGAATAGTGTGGGTACAGATTTCGTGCAGACAAACTGACCTTTCGTCAGTCATGTGACAGATCAAATAAACCACAGTGAGAAGTCCTGACAACAACATAGCAGTAGAAAATGAAAACATACTGATGGCTCAGTTGTGATGAGGCATGGATCTGCTTAATCTGATGCAGCCCATGGTGTTGATATTGTTGGTGAGTGGACAGGTGCAGTCACGTGACAGAAAAGGGTCATCGCGCATACAGCAAAGACTCCATCCTCTCTGATGCTGCCTGCAGTTACTAAAACATCCAAGACAATGGAACGACATAATGTTTACATAGTTTACATTGTCCATTTGCATTGATCCATAAATGATGATGCCCTTGCAAGGGATCCCCTTCTTTTAAATATAAAGACAGTAATATAATTATTTACATGTATACTGTGGAAAAATAAAAATGATGTGTAGAAAACCATACATTGCTGCTGTTCAAGAGTTTGTGGTCAGTAATATTTATTACCACTACTTCAATAATAAAATAATTATTTTATTCAACAAGGATGCATTAAATTGCTCAAAAGTGACAGTAAAGGCATTTATAAAATATTTCAAATAAATATTGTTCTTTTGAACTTTATATTCAAACAAAAATCCTGAAAAAAAAATGGTTTCAACAAAATAGCAGCACATCTGTGTTCAGCACTGATAATACAAATAAATGTTTCTTGAGCACCAAAGCAGCATATTAGAATGATTTTTGACTGTATTTTGTATTTTTGACTGCATAATAGACACAGGGTTTCTGCAGACTTGAACAAGTTAAATTTAAGACTTTTTAAGACCTTTTTAATACCACCTTATATGAAATTTAAGACCTAAACCTGTAATGGAAATACACATTTTATTACATACATATATGTAATATTTAATGTGTAATTTAAGACATTTTAAGACTTTTTAAGGACCCGCGGACACCCTGTAGACATCTTTCTAATTATTTTCATTTCCATTTTTTAATTACCAACCCAAAACATTTGAATGGTAATGTAAAATTATGTCTGTCAATAAATTATTTGTTTTCATAAATGTATTCATTCAACTATTTTTCACAGTTCGAAAACCCCTGCACCACACTACACTATCTAGTGTGGTCTCATTTTCTCTGTGCCCTGGGATTCAAACCTGTGACCTTGGCGTTGACATTGTCATGCACAGCAACACTCATCATTATTCTGAAAAGTGCAACACATCAGTAGCAACACGGTGGTGATTATTCAGCTGTTGACCTGTTTTAATTACATGCACCCACCATCATTCATTCAGTACAGTGCATTTTAAATATTGATCGCTACATATTCATTCCACTCCATGTCAAAGACACACACACAACAGGAAGGAAAGGTGTGTTTGGTGCATTACTGTCTGTGGCTGATCTCAGATCCGCCAGGGGAGTTTGGCCTTTTTGCCTGCTTCCTTTGTCCCTCACTGGTGCGTAGCCAACTCTGTCCAACTCTCTCCGCTCGCCGAATTCAGAACCCAGCATGCCTACAGCAGCTGGGCAGAGAAAGGCCCACGGAACTGTGATGGACTCAGTGAGGGGGAGACGAGCTTCTGCCAGCGCGGTTTGAAAGGCTGTCCTGCAAGCCAAAGAGTCTGTGTGGGTGTTTGGGTGTAGGCGAGTCTTCTGTATGTGCCTCACAGTTCAGAGGCATTGTGTAAACAGCATCACTGACCTCACACTGCAAAGACGGGGGCTTCAGCTGGTCACTGCATTCGCCCTTTTTGATATGATAACAGATCAGGATTTCCAGAAAGAGAAACTGGGTTGCACATCACAAGAGGAGAACACCAGCAGGCACTGTACCTTTTACTGCTTCCTTGGGCACAGCTCCCCTCTGGGGGTTAACATTGCACCAAAGGATCCCCGGCAGAGTGAATTCTATGGTCTTTAGTCATACTGCCAGCTCCGATGGGGAATTTTCTGTTGTGAATGGAGAGATATGTGCGCTTGCATTAGTTTTCTTTGTTCCGAGGCTTTAGCAGCAGTTGACATTTACATTCAGAAGTTATTCGAAATGGAAGCATCTGTGAGCTCAATAAAAGTAAATACCTGATCAAAACACAGGTATGTTTAAAAGAGAGAACTTGCATAAGTAAGGTTTTCAGTTTCAGTCATTGTAGAAATGCTTTATTACTCATTTAGCATGGTTAATTTATGGTAATACTCGACAATTATGTTTGTTAACATTAGTTCATTCATTATGTATCATGAACTAACAATGAAAAATACAGCATTTATTAGTCTAGGTTCATTCTGATTTCTACATATACTAATGCATTTTGTATAAATTTAAATAAGTTGTATAAATTAGCATGAGTTCATGGGTTATGAATGAACATGAATGACTAACAAGGAATATTATGTTTAGAAATGAACATTAATTTAGATTAATGAATGGTGTAAAGTTCATATTACCCACTGCACTAGCAAATTGAACCTGTTGTTCAATGTTACCTAATTTAATCTAAAAGCATAATTGTCCAGTATGTGGATTACTGAATATTTGGCTGTTCGTGTGATGGTCATGTAAATGAGTCTACATAATTTTTTTTAAAATAAATTATTCATATACTTTTAAATTAATTATTTATATTATTGTATTTATTATAATTTATTTTACATTTTTCAGTACTATCTATTTATCTGTAAAACCTTTCTTGACAAGGAAAAAATATATAAAATACCTTTAAAAGATTTGGAATAAGGAATACTACTACAAGAAACATATTTATGATGATGGAAGAACCATGACGCACTACCCTACCCATGTGGATCCTTGGGATGATGTAGTAGCTCCCATTCGTGCTATTATCTGTAGACCATCACACCAATGGTGCTGCACAAGGTGACGGCAGAGACAACCAGCGGGGAGCTGCTCCGTAGGGATTTAGTAACCTGGTAGCAGCTGGTTTCCAAAGGCAACTGGTATCTGCAAAATAAATCAAACACGAAGATGTGTGTATATAAGCTATAAGCAATTGAGACAGAATGTAATTTAATGTTTTCATGGGAAACACAAGAGATGAATTGTGTCATGCAGGTGACACTGGTCCACAATGTAGAATTAATAAGCCAAATGGATGGAAAACTCAGAGATGCTTGTGTGGAATTATAATGGGGGGGAGAAGCCATACAGGGGTTTGAAAAGAATCACTTTTGTGTTCCGTTGACTTGATGTAATTTACCACTTCACTCACTCACCAAAGGATATTTCAGAAGCATTTGATAAACATTGCCTGAGCTTCCACAGATTGAGCCAAATTCCATTCTTTATGTTTGCAGTGCAAAGTTTTTGCTGAGCAGTTTCATTTTGTTTTTGCATTGTGTAGTTCTGGGTTTTGCTGAAAGCATGATTTTTTCATTTCTTATTTGCTTAACTTTGGCAACTAATCCTTCTTTAAAAATCTATAGTTAAAGCTGCTTTCATAATACAATGCAGCCCCTGGTGGGAGGGTTTCCTAAGCTTATTTTCTAGATGATGGCCTCAAAAAAAGCAGCATGTGCCAATGTTTTAGTTCACTAAACAGAAGCCTTTGAAGTTTTGCATGAAACAGAGGGTTTAAAGAGAAAAAATAAAAAAGAGAGCAAAGACAGAATGGGACATTCAGACAGATTGTGACATTTTAAGCTTTTAGCTGGATAGGTGAACAAACTGTTTAGAGTGATTCATTCACCATCTGTTGAAAACGTGGCATCTTTTCATTTCAGGTTTATTTTCAGAACACAAAAATTGTTGAGGCAGGCTTTGGACATAGTTGTGTAATGATCATCACCAATGATTCATCACCAAGTATAAATGCACAATGCACCTACTGTACTTTAAGACAATATTAAGTATAGTTGCCATAAAGTCTATGGGCTGTAATTATAAATCTTCAATTTGGTTCCAGATTCCACACTGAATAATGTGACCCTAGACCACAAAACCAGTCTTAAGTCGCTGAAAAAAAAAAAAAAACGACTTTAAAACAGCACATTAATGGCTACTTGACAAGTAATATATATTTTGTTCTAGAAAATAATTTAAGGTTCTCCTGGAGGAAATGTTTAACTGTCTCAAATTAGTGAGGAAGTGTTGTGAGGCACCTATTATTGTGCTGAGCACAAACACGGCTGCAGAATGCACCGCCAGCACAGGTTCACAAGGGAAAAGAAAGACTCTAATTGCTATTCAGATTTCCCCTCCTTCATTCACCAAACTCTGCATAGCACTAACCACCATCCACGAGGAATTCTAAAGTAGTAACAATGACTTTGCTATTCAGTCCACTATTGAGCAGAGGACAGAGCCTTCATTATATGCATCCGATAAAAGCTTGTGTCTGTTTTAATGAGTGAAAAGTTTGAGAGGTGAAGACATAGAGCGCACCTGCCATCCTCCACTTGATTGGCAGGCTCATACAAACAGGCCAGAAGACCCAGTTTCAATCCAGCAGAGTGAGGTGTTGCAGATCAGCAGTTCTCTCTTTCTGGCGTGTGTGTGTGTGTGTGTGTGTGTGTGAGCTGTACAGATGCAGCCTGCAAGTTAAAACTCGATGCAGAAACCAGCTGAAAAGACTAAAGTTACCACTTACTATTGGCTGACAAGGAATGTTACAAAAAACGAATACAAGTAGTTAAATTACGATGAGCCTATGCAATGATACCCAGGTGCGGTGGCCCCCTAGTCAGGGAGTATTAAAAAGTCGAGCGTTTTGGGTGATAGTGTCCCACTCCCCAGCAGAGTTCCAGGTGCTATCAGTTGGTGCTAAAGCCCTTTAATTAAGACCATCTATCATCATTAGCTTATGGTCGGACAGCCACTGCTTTCGTTAATTAACTCTTAGAGATTCTCACAAACCGTACTAAGCCCAATAGGCAATTCCTTTGGGTAGTGTCTTCACAGAAGCATAAGCTTTGTTCTATGTACAGAACCCCAGGAAAACAGTGACTTGGACTGTTATCGGTTTTATGAAATGCATATACGGTAGATACAGAGAGTGTTCTGAATGATATATATGTAGGAATGATGTCAGAGTTACAAAAGCCGTCAAAAGTTGCATCATGCAAGCTGTATTGTGTTTATGGACCCGAATCGTGTTCGCCCCGCATTACAATGAGATGCATCAATATTCAGCACCATGCAATATTTATGCATGTTTAGCCTTATTTTCTGCTGATATCAGCATGTTCTTTTGCTCTTGTACCTTGCGCACACATATAGATGTGCGGTTTTCTGTTCTACCAATGGCCGATGAAACATAATGGGTTCTGAAATCCGCTATGTGCATTAAAGCACTTACTGTGTTTGTTTTGTCTCGCAGGGAGTTTAGTCACTGGAAAGTGAACAGCTTGGTGACAGAGAAGAGAGACTTCTTCAAAGCCCCGCTGCCTTTGGCGCCTGAGTTTTTACGCAACCTCAGGCTTCTGGGGAGAAGGCCGAGCCTTCAGCAGATCCATGAAAATCTGATCAAGAAATATGGCACTCATTTCTTGGTATCAGCCACATTGGGAGGTAAGCCAATATTTCATCAGCTCTATGCTAAAGGTGAATTTGAAAAAGTTTTAACAAGAGATTTTGGTAGCATATTCTGTAAAACTTGTATATGGGTAGTTTTAATCAACATCATGATTAGAGGTCAAAATATATGTGAATGTAAAAGAGAAAGAGTTTATGTCTGGTCATCACTTCTTTTAAGTCTTTTACCTTTTTTCATCTTTTTTGCCTTTACTGGTTCATTTAAAATGGTCCTGTGGTGTGACAAATGATTTTTTAGGTGCAACTATTCCATGTACTTTCTTAATATTAGCTCATAAAAGCTACAGGCATAATAGAAGGATGAGCAAAATTTTGTTTAAAATGTTTCATCAACTGCCCATATACAATGCATTTATATATAAGGCATGTTGTACTTCATTATATTTTTATTAAAAATTGTGAGCACAGTAATATGCAATGCAATGTATTATAATTCCTATGTAAAAGTCACATCTTAAAACACAATATATTGCATATTGTGTCTTAAATAACGTTTTAATGTATTATACTCTTTAAATGTATTTATGTATTATAGCAGCAATTTATAAGAACATACTGAGGAATACTAAAAGTCATGATAATACATTAAGAATTCAGTGCATTAAAGGCTTCAGACTTTCCAGCTTTAAAAAAAAAAAATAATAATAATAAAAATAATAAAAATAACAAAACGAAACGAAACAAAATGAAACGAAATGAAATAAAAAAAGGCACAGATTTACTATCCATACACTGAGTCTGACATCCTTGGCATAAGTTTAGCTATTATCAGACATTATTTTTCTCTTCTCCCTCTGGCACCCACATAATAAGTAGGGCAGCACGTCCCAGTGGTGGATTCAAACCTTTCAATGTGTCTCTAGCAAAATGCTGCACGTTACCGACACTAATTATGATGTCATTTATTGGTGGATGAGTGAAGTGAAGCTGCAGAACTTCAGAGACAGGGGAGACGAATGAAGTGGTAAAGCTACAATCAACGCTGGTAATTAACGACTCAAAGCAAAGGAAATGGGGGGACCGTGCTATTGCTTGCATACTAATCAGACTGAAATGAATAACACCACTCAAGCTCCACACATACAGGTTCAGAAGACGCTCCTCAACCCAGACAACAATATTTATCTGAAGTTCAGGCTTAGACTCATATAAAAAATAGCATTTACTATAAAAAAAATCTAAAATTGATCTTCAGAAGAAATCTGTGGTTTTAACAACCTCCCTTTGGGATAAACTCTCTTTTGTGTGTGCCCTTTTCCTTCCTTCAAAATCGTTATTGCTTCTCTGCCTTAACTTCTGTGATTCATATTTAACAAATCCTTGAAAAACTTGAAAGGCATATGTTAGTACACTTTGACAGTACAACCAGAACTCACTATCATTTTGATGAACATTGTCTTCGGACATATATTTCATCTCATGGTTTGGTTTCTGCATGTATCTTTCCTAAGGAGAGGAGTCACTCACGATCTTCTTGGACAAACAGAAGCTGAGCAAAAAGTCAGAGGGCAACGGAAACAGCTCTGTGGTCTCCCTAGAAATCTTGCACCAGTTGGCGGCGTCATACTTCACAGACAGAGAGAGCACCCTGCGAAGACTCCACCACCTGCAGATCGCTACATCTGCCATCAAGGTAACAGATGACAAGACTTCTTCCTGTTTGATCCAACCTAGACTCACTGGAAAAAATGTGTCAGTGGCCACATTTCTGCAAAATGGTATTATGCTGCTTCTTGCTAAAATGTTCAGTTGGTGGCACTGAGAGCATGTTTAGTATTCTCCAAAGCAGATGAATGTGAATCTGGCAACATGAATTTTATTATTTTGGTTGTTGTACTTATTACGCCAGTTTGGAAATAAAACGTCCAGTGAGAGGGGCTAGCAGATTAATGCTTTATCGCTCATGAAATTAACGTACCACCTATACTAAACCTAACTGATAATGCTAACAAAAGCAAAAGAGAGATAAAAAAGGATTTACCATGCAATTTTAGCTTGCTTCAACAAGTATTTGATCTGTTTTATGGAGTATTGGAACGCTAGACCCAAGCGCTCCACATTGCAAGTGCAATGCTGTACCAGGTGAGCTAATTAGCAAGTATACTACATCTGAAAAGCTATACATATGGAGCTAGTTATGTGCTGCAAATATTTTTTTTTCAATAATTGATAATCTGCCCCTGTAATTATATTTGTGTGTGTAATGTGTAATTAATGTGTGTGTAAAAGAAATAAAGGTAACAATTTACTTAAAGCCTTTATGTATAATGCATTATAAAAGTAGTTTTAATGCATTAATTATGCCTTGTAATGCACCTTATAATGCATTGTACAATCTCCTGAATAACTGTGTCACGATGTGCCTATGGTGAGGAGCGAGGAACAAGGAGCGAGGAACAAGGACGCAGGAGAATCATAATCAACAGTGTTTATTGGCATCTAGGAAATCACACGTAGGACATGGGATCGACGTTCAAGACAGCACGCTAGACATGGAAACACACAGGGCTTAAATCATGGGACTAATTAAGGAATAGACGAGACACACCTGGAACTAATGAACGGCAGAACAGGGAGCCCGGGGAGCCACGGTGGAGCAGACAGTTCAGGAGGCTATGGCAGAACAGGGAGCTCGGGGAGCCATGGCGGAGCAGACAGTTCAGGAGGCCATGGCGGAACAGGGAGCTCGGGGAGCCATGGCGGAGCAGACTGTTCAAGAGGCCATGGTGGAACAGGGAGCCTTGGCACTCGGCCCGGCCTCCACGGACGGACCCCTACTACAAAAATCCTTGGGGAGAATGTCGGTTTCAGCACGCTAGACATGGAAACACACAGGGCTTAAATCATGGGACTAATTAAGGAATAGACGAGACACACCTGGAACTAATGAACATGACATGAGGGAAAACACAGCTGGAAACAAATGATGAACTAATAGGACAGGAACGGGAAGGACCAAATATGGGCAAAGAGGAACATGGGGGAAAACCAGATCATGGAGCACGTGGGGGAGGAGAACACACACAGACAGTCTAACGGGTGTGACATTACTCCCCCCTCCCGGAAGGCACGTAACAATTCCACCGGGGAGGGGGGATGGGCGCTCTGGAGGCCCCTCAGGACAAACACGAGACGGCAGGCCTCCAGAGCGGTACACATTCCGGGACCCATGGCGGATCAGGCAGTCTAGGAAGCCATGGCGGATCAGGCAGACTAGGAAGTCATGGCGTAGCAGGCAGACTAGGAAGCCATGGTGGAGCAGGCAACAAGGAACAAGGAGCGAGGAACGAGAAGAACGCAGGAGAATCATAATCAACAGTTTTTATTGACGTCTAGGAAATCACATGTAGGACACGGAATCGACGTTCAAGACAGCACGCTAGACATGGAAACACACAGGGCTTAAATCATGGGACTAATCAAGGATTAGACGAGACACACCTGAATCTAATGAACATGACATGAGGGAAAACACAGCTGGAAACACATGATGAACTAATAGGACAGGAACGGGAAGGACCAAATATGGGCAAAGAGGAACACGGGGGAAAACCAGGACATGGAGCACGTGGGGGAGGAGAGCACACACAGACAGTCTAATGGGTGTGACAAACTGTAACCACAGTTAATACATTATAACACTTTATCAATTCATTGTTACACTATGAATTTTAAATTCAGTTATAATTATTTACAAGTTATTATGTATTACAATGCACATTATGAATAATTATAATGCATTATACCCTTTAATAATAACTCTTTATAATGCATTATACATAAGGGCGCTTTAAAGGGATAGTTCACCCAAAAATTACTCACCCTGTTGGTTTGATTTAGCTATTAATTCAAATCTGTGTATTTTAAAAGTTTTTCTGTTCTCTGTTGTTTCTCTATGCATGCTGATTACCGCTTATCAATTTGATTTGTACAAACTTCTACTGTTCTAGGTGTTTGAGATGTATGTTTGTTGCCATGGTAAATCTTCAGCAATTAAGGCCGCGATGCCATTTCCATGATGTGTCAAGTGGCTCTCGGTCTTACAGCTGCTGAGTGGGTGTAGAAATGCTGGTGACTGCAACATCATGATTCCTTCAGAGGGAGCTCTGCATGAAATTATGCTGCTGAACTGAGACAAATATCATTGATATTGATACCTGCATGCATACAATTCGAGTTTTAAATAAGAAATATTTCTGTTGGGGTAGGAGATGCTTTTGCAAATTCCCTTAAAGCATATTTCTCACTTGCTAAAAGATTCTAATACGTTTTGTATTTATGTACCACCTTTTTTAATACCTAAGACTGCTTTACAGGGTAAGCAAGAAAAAAGTAATGACTAAATGATCTTTGGCTAATTTGTTTATAAGTTTTTGCTTAGTATTTATAAACTACTAATTACATCAACACATTTTTACCGCAATTGATCCAAAGCACACTCACCAACATTGCAAAAGCTGATCATGCAATTTTCCTGATGCACTATACTGTGATTGTCTTTTGTCAGTCACACTAATGCTGGCCAATCATAATGAAATATGCCATTTTCAAAGCTCTGTCAAAGCCAATCTTTCTACACACTGCATTTATTCCTATGACGAAGAGTTTCAGCCTCAAAAAACGTGTGTGAAATGAAAGCAAGATGGCACAGGAACAGGAGCGGTGGCTCTGTTAGAAGATAATGACTTTCTCTTTGGGCTACGATGTGCTTTTCATTAGCCTGAGCTTTCCCTGTACAACATCGGCTGAGATGTTCAATTGAACACATATGATTTCATTTCAATATGACCACGGACATAGAGAGTCATCTGCATTTATATGCAGCAAATATGCTCTTGATGTGAAGCTCTTTGGATCGGGATTACAAAATACATCACGCTATTCAAATTAGCATAGATGTACCATTTTGTAAACATATTATAAAATATCCTGCTTGCGCATGAGAAAAGTGTCCATGGTAAAAATAAAGGGCACTTTGTGACAGACAGACCTCATCAAATCATATCGGTGAAATTGTTTTGGTGTACACCTCTAAAGTGCTTTCAGAGAGCCCTCTAGCATCGCTTTAGAGAGCAGTCTGTCCTGCCAGGTGTGTTTGTCAGGGGAGAGCTAATGAGACGTTAGTTTTTTTTTTTTCTTTTGCACAAAAATGTAGGTGAAGGCATGTTTTTTCCAATCAACCTGTTGGTTTGATTTAGCTATTAATTCAAATCTGTGTATTTTAAAAGTTTTTCTGTTCTCTGTTGTTTCTCTATGCATGCTGATTACCGCTTATCAATTTGATTTGTACAAACTTCTACTGTTCTAGGTGGAATTGGGCACCACAGCAGAAGTGGGTTATAGCGGGCTCATCAATAATGCCATAAAGGATGATCAATTACACCCTCCGCTCAGAAACGAAGAGCTAAAGCACACCAGGAAGCAGCTTCTGGGGGACATCACATTGCCTTCGTGTAATCAGATACCACTTAAGACCAAAAATAGCCTGAGATCCCAAGGCAGGTTTAGCAGTGATCAGATTTTGCAAGAACAAACAGTCTTGAGATTAGCTGCGCTTCATGGATCAACAAGACTCTGTCAACTCAACGGTAACATTTACACTGCTTTGGAGATTCAATATCACCATTTCATAAAGTTAACCGCTCAGTCCAGATCTACAACTAGACATGAAGGACTCACGCCCCTCTCTGTAATATAACCATTTGTCATAATGACATACTATTAACAGTCACCTCTGTGTAGGACACGGAGTTACCGCCAAAGCTACGGCCAAGTACATGAGACGCATATAATTGTAAAGACCATGTTAAAAGACTAGGTACATGTCATTAAAGGTGACACTTCTTTAAACATGTAAGGACGTCTACTTGTCCAAAGGGTACTTAAGTGAAAATCAAAGACACTATAACATTACACAGAATCAATGCAAAACATACAAAAATTATTAGAATTTTTTTGGATACCATGCAGAAGAGGCAAATTTTTGTTAAAATACCAGAACTGAGTCATGCTTGGTTCTTTTAACTTTTCTGCCTTTAAGCCAATACTAAAATACTCTGATAGTGTTTCATGCACAAATATTACACAACAGTAAACACCAAATCTACTGCAAAAAAATAAATAAAAATGACTATTACGCACTGGCACAGTACGACCAGTTCAATTCCAGAAAATAATTTCTCTGACATGCAGATTTTTTTAGTGGATCAAAAACAAAAAGAATGTCCAGTGCACCAATGACTCCTATGAGCTGATTATTTCTTCAGTGAATCAAAAACATAGAGTGTAACCAGTTTACTATATGATTATTAAACAAATGGCTTTAAGCTGATTCCTTTTAGTGAAAAGAAAAGAATAACATATAGTGTGCTTAGTTTACTACAATTACTATACAATTGACTATGAGCATTTTGTTTAATAGTGAATTAAAAACATGCAATGTGACCAGTTAAATACTATTACCAAACAAATGACTCATATGAGCTGTTTTTTTTAAATGAATCAAAAACATACAGCATTACCAGTTTGCTACGACTGCCAAACAAATAATTATTATTAGCTGTTTCTTTATAGTGAATCAAAAACATATGACACAAGCACAACCAGTTTAGTCTACAAACTTTATTACCAAACAAGTGACTCCTATGAAGTTTTTTTTATTTTATTTTTTTACTATTATTAGCAAACAATTGACTCCTATTGTATAGGCCAGTTCTTTTTAGTGAATCAAAAACAGACAGTTTGACCAGTTTACTACAGTTGCTAAACAAATGACTCCAGTTCTTATGATCCAATTATTTTTAGTGAAAATGAAAAACACAGTTAATGTCAGTTGTTGGATTGCTTTTACAAGAGTACATTGGAGTGCCATATAAATACTATGGTGCTGTAACGAATCAGTCCACTGAAGGCGAGCGTAGTGACAACCCAAGTGCAGTTTTATTCAAACAAGGTGAAATCCAAAACATAATCCAAACAAGATACACAGACTTGACTTGACGAGGCATGAACAGACTTGACTATGCATGAACAGATTTCACGAGGCACAAACAGACTAGACTCACCGACAGCGGGTTACAACTTCAATACACGACGAGAGACAATGGGAACATGATGG
>NW_015658063.1:386898-387223 GCF_001515625.1 Sinocyclocheilus rhinocerous | reverse complement strand
ACCGGGATGCCTGCAGCTCGCACCGACATCAGAGGTGGGTCCATCACACTAGCAATCAACCCTTTCAGTCTTGGCCCAAGCTCCGCGTCCGACTCAGGCGTGGCGGCCATCTTGGCCGGGGACTCAGGCGTGGCGGCCATCTTGGCCGGGGACTCAGGTGTGGCGGCCATCTTGGCCGGGGACTGAGGCGTAACGTGAGCAGTCTCTGAAATGGCCATGTCATGACGAAACTCTGGAAGATCATCTGAGACATGACGAGACTCTAGAAGGGCGGCCATTTTGTGAAGAGACTCTTGTGTGGCAGCCATCTTGCGATGAAGCTCTT
>NW_015658063.1:348082-367783 GCF_001515625.1 Sinocyclocheilus rhinocerous | reverse complement strand
GTCGTGACGAGACTCTGGATGATCAGCTGCAACGTGACAAGACTCTTGAAGATCAGCTGAGACGTGACGAGACTCTAGAAGGGCGGCCATTTTGTGAAGAGACTCCTGTGTGGCGGCCATCTTGCGATGAAGCTCTTGAATGGTGGCCATATTGTAAAGAATCTCTTGAGTGGACAGCATGACGTGAGCAGGCCCTGGAGTAGCAGACATGACGTTAGCAGACTCTGGCTTGGCAGACATGATGTGATCAGGCTTTGATTTAGTAGACATGACATGAGTAAACTTCGACTTAACTGGCATGATTTGAGCAGGTCCTGGAGTAGCAGTCGTGACGTGAGAAGGCTGTGGCTTGGCAGACATGACGTGGGCAGGCTTTGGCATAGCAGGCATGATGTGAGCAGGCTTTGGCATAGCAGGCATGACGTGAGCAGGCTGTGGCTTGGCAGACATGATGTGAGCAGGCTTTGGCATAGCAGGCATGACGTTAGCAGACTGTGGCTTGGCAGGTGCTGCGGGACTGTGGGTACCATCATCCACAGTTCCCACAGTGAATGGTGATTCACTCAGCAGTAAGGCATAGTCTATATATTCGGCAAGGGACCAGTGAAACTTTCCCCCAGGAAGCTGGGAGCAAATGGGCTCATTCAGACCATCAGAACATGACACATACACAAGGCAGAGATACATGAGGGCAAGGGAAGCATGACACTGACAGCATGAAACAATTACAAAATAAAAGACATGGAAAACATGAACATGAAACAAAACCCAAACACCAAACCCCACATTACAGGTGCCTACATATGGTGATAGCTCGGAACAATCATATATGTAATGGTGAAATAACTAACATGGCATTGACCGCTACAGTACTTTTTTGTAAGAGTGAATCCTATATCATTTTTCTGTCTGAGCGCAGAATGTAAATGATCACAAGTATTTAAGTGTGGGAGCTCAGAACCCTGCACCATTTATGTCAAGAGCTGCCTCTAGATACTGTAGCTGGCACTGGTCAAGCAACCTGACAGTGCCGTACAATCAACATCAGCTGTCAAATTCAATGAAGCTCAGAATCTGCACTTTAAATCCTGTCACATGTCATGAACTCCTAAACTGCTTTCAGAGCGCATCTGCAGTCTGCAGCCAACTGTGCCTTCCACAGCGGAGGCAGAGGCATTTTTGACAAATGAGTAAACTTGATATGCATTCCTCTAGCATCTCAATTGACAAAGAATAGGCTGCACTCTGTGGTCTGTGGGAGTTTTCAGGGCCTGTGGATGATGTGAAATGTTACAGAAATGGAGAGGAGAGTACTGTTCCGCAGGCATTCATTTCCTTTGTTATGCCCTTAAGAAAAGCATGCAGAGGAAGCCGTGGAAACACAGCTCCGGTAAATATAAGATCAACAACAAAACATGACACTCTCTGAGGAGGCAGGGTGGAAAATGTGGGATTTCAGTGTTAGCCGGTTATTTTGTCAGGTATGATATCATTCCTTAAATGGATGTCAATATTAAGCGCCACTGATAAAATATACAGACAACTGGGGAGGAAAAACAGCAGGGTGACAGGTAAACAAGAGATTTGGTTAGGCTTAGCATGGAACTACTAGCTGTACTTGTTTATTCATTCATACTCGGTAACCTACACAGTATGATATTGTGTGCATATATATGTGGGTGTACATATATACGTTTATTCAGCAAATATGCATTAAATTGATGTATAAATGCTTGTAAGATTTTTATTTTTAAAATGTTTTATTTATTAAAAAAAAACAACAACAACATGATTTCTGAAGGATCATGTGACATTAAAGACTGGAGTAACGCCTGCTGAAAATTCAACTTACCATCACAGGAGTAAGTTATATATTAAAGTATATTTAATTTGAAAATAGTTATTTTAAAGTATAAAAATATTTAACAACATTGCTGTTTTTACTGTAATGTGGATCAAATAAATTCAGCACTGGTTAGCATGAGAGACTTGTGATTAATATGATTCAATTTCATATTAAGTACAGCCCTAGTTCTCTCTCTATGTATATGTTAGGCTCAGTATAGGAAACCAGCTATCACTGCAACAACATAAGCTGTTCATGCTTCAGAAAATCATTGGAATGATTTCCTTGTGAAGAATGCAGTTTTTATGAAGACTGTTATACGGATTAGTGTCTGGTTTTATGTGTGAGGTAAACAGCCCGGAGTCCTATTGGGATCAGAGCAATTGAGCTGCAGTAAGCAATCATAAATGACAAGTGATCTAATGAGATGCTGCAGTGGGACGGGGTGCGGAGGAGGGCATGTATGCGACACTTCAGAAAAGAGACTGTAGTTCATAAATTAATGATAAAGCGTGCATGTATGCGCACATATTATGATAAATGTTGATGCTATCGCACTAAAACTGACATTATCATACAGACTTCATGCAATCTCCATGTTTCAAATGTTAGTTTACATTATCTAAAGATTTTTTATGTAATATTAATATGTATACATTTATGTGATAATAAATAGTGACATAAGAAAAAGAGTTAATGTGAAAAATGTGCGTCATTAATCAATGACAGTGTTGGGCGAGTTACTTCAAAAATGTAGAGTGCTACTGTCTTCAACGCTGCATATATAAACAGCTTGGCAACATATTCTCCATCATAACATCGACTGAAGAATATTTAAAATCCAACAGAGAAAAAAAAAACCCACTCAAGATAAATAGAGGTTACTCATTTGAGGGGAAACAGAGAAATGAAATATCCAAACTAATGATTATGGCGTTATGAGGACATGGTCCCAAATCCTTTGCATTTTTCTGTTGGATTAGTTTTGGATTAGCTACAGCATTTCATTTTGTGACAAAGACCTGATAATGATGTGTAAAATCACAAATTTTTATGACAACTGCTGTCAAAACACGGCAAAACACAACAAAACACACCAAGCTTCCAAAAGTGGTGGGGCAAAATTTGATAGGAAAAAAAAAAGCTATTCGTGCTGGTGAAATATTTGCAAGATATTTCAGGTATATCAGAGCATCTGTCAGGCTTTAAACATGGACAACATTTTGTGAATGCAGGAAATATATGCTTTTATTTTTAATGGCATTTTTAGAGCTATCAGCTATAAAACACATCTTCAAGAATTAATTCTGCAGAATTAGAAAAAAAAACTACTAAAAAAACTAGGCTACTAATAAAAAATGAATGCACTACCAATGCATTACTAACCGAAGCTACTCTAGTTATATAGTGTCTATAAGTACACATAAAAAAATAATAAAGACCACTTTCAGTACTAAAGAGCCTTAGGTTATGATATAATATCCTGTTACACTCACAAAGATTTTCATTAGTGCCAGTGTTTCAAGCTTTGTATTAGACACAATTCAGTGAGCTTTGTTGAAATTTGTGAAGAGCATCAAATTGTAATTCAACAAGGTAACAGCAAACGCTTTTTTCACATCATTTGAAACCATGAATATGTTGTTGTGACATTTTACAACACTTACTGATTTTGTGAGCTGTCAGGTTTGTAAATGAGTGGTTCTTTTGAACAGGCTCTTTGCAACGGATTGATTGAAACAAACATGTTGAAGACAGTGTTGAAGTGATTAGTGAGTTGAAATTACCCTAGTCAAACTCATTCGCTAAATCAAACATTATCACAGTCACTCATGTTTCACCAGTGAAAAATGAATATAAAATTAATAGACTAGCGAGAGAGAAAGATATATATGCATTGTATATGAAGTGTGTGTGTGTGTGTGTTTAAATTATTACAATACTGCATATATATATATATATATATACACACACACACTGTATTCACTGTATTTTGTTTATTTATTTATTTTTTAATGATTCTTTTTTGATAGTCATTAAATGTTTAATTGTTGAAGCTTCCTAATGCTTAATGTACTTATCCACCAATTTACAAGTGCTTTGTCTCATTAATTAATTGATTATTGATTTGTCAAGACACACTAATGGAAAGGATCCCCATTAGGACCATCTATTTTGTTTTACATATACAGCCACTCAATGAAAAAGAAAAAAAAGTCCTGGAACATCACCCCAGTATCCCAAGTCTCAGCTGAAATGCCAGGTCAGACACACATTATTTTAGAATCATAAAAGTCTCCTTATATTTAACACTAGGGTCTGTTAACAAAACTACGCCACTGCACACGGCTCACTGCTCTCTAGATTTGAAATTAATAATGCATTGGGACCTAACACTGGAGTCAATTTACTATCTCTATGGCGCTCTGCAAAGTGAGCATTTTTGGAGAGCTCTGACATGCTGAAATGGGCTTTGGTGACATTTAGATATTGACTCAGGCTTATTGCACAAGCGTGCTGGTTTGTTTTAGACAACGGCATATGCTCAGCACTCTACCGCTTCTGACGAGGAACAAACAGGTGCATGATTTCAATGATAATAAGGCATTAAAATATCTCCTTGTTTCCTAGGTAACGGAGACCAGAACGGGGCCTCTTGGATGCAGTAACTACGACAGCCTGGATTCCGTCAGCTCCGTCTTAGTGCACAGCCCAGAAAATAAAATCCACCTGAAAGGTATGACAGCTGATGTGGTCGTCAGAAGAACAGCACTGCACCTATGTTTGGTAGTATTTGTATCAACTGCCCTGGTGATGTACAGTGAGAGGGTTTGTTGTTGTTGTTGTTTTTAGGATGAGCAGATAGATTTGACTGAGGCTGTTTCAAGTCCCCTAAACGTTCTTGCACTAGCAGAACGATGAAGCAAATTACTTGCAGGCACACAAAGTATCAGTAAATTCACGATTAATGATCATGAATCCAATTCAGAATGAACTGAATAAATAAAATGGAAATTTTAAAATGTAAAGTAAATAAATAAATGTGACAAAAAACAAAACAAACAGAGTAACATGAACCTATTAATGTTAATAATAATAAATGAAACATAATAATTCTAATAAACAAAAAGATGATCTTTTAGGCAGGTTCTGTGCTTTCCTTTATTTGTAAAATTGGGGTCACTAACACGCTCCAAAGTTTCAGAGGATTGTTCATCACTTAGGAGAAAGAAAACTATATCAACAAGCAAAATTTTGATTTTGTTTTGTTTTTGGAGCTTTTTGGGTGAAATAACTAGTACTAATTTGTTTTAAACTGACAGAAATTCTCATCTCAAAGTCTATACAATATACACAAACTGTTTACAGACAACTATGCCAATTTTATTTAATTTTTTTACACTAGTCCATTATCACGACACAATCTATTTCAGATAACCTTAATGATATCTGATGACAATACATAAAAACAAAGCAAACCATGTAACACTTTACAATAAGGTTGTATTAGTTAACGTTTGTTAATACATTAACACTAACAATTATCATGACATAGGTTACAGTATATTTGATCTTTGTTAACAATAGTTAACAAAAATGCAGTTCATTGTTAGTCCATGTTAGCGCAGGTCCATTAACTAATATTAAAAGATACAACTTTAGTTCATGTTAACTAATGTAGTTTGCTAATGTTAACTAATTACTTTACTTATTGTAGCGTGTTACCTCAAACCCTAATTGGTATATTTATATGTCAGTCAAATTTCCTGTGGGCAGTTCTTGACCAGAATACGTTGCAATGCAGACCAAGCCAAAAGTCTGGCTGCGACAGACCTGAGAAACGCATCACTTGTCTTCACATTTTCAACAAGCAAGTGAAGAGTTATCAGAAGACAGGCATTTAGACTTGCATTAATGCACCTCACACTCTCGTGACAGCAGTGTCACCACAAGTCAGAGGTGGTCGGAACAACAAAAAGAAGAGAGAAAGAAACAGGACTGAAAGGAGCAAAAAGGAAGGTTTTTAAGCCTCTAGCCGTTGCTAATTATACACGTGGCCTGCGCCAATTTCCACTGCCTTCTTGACATTGACATTTAAATGATCAACCCACTTAATACTGCCATCTCCTGAAGCAAGTTTCCTGCTGCACAGATTTGTGTAACTACTTTAATGAGCTAGCCATAGATTTCGGCACCAAAACTTATCTTTTGCTGAGTACTTTGGGAAGAAAATTTAAGGGGGAAACAGTTGGAGAGAGAGGAGTTTGGCCTATATTTGTGCATGTTTGTATCGGTTCTTTCTGCATTCTTTCATTCACTTCTTGGGGCTTCCCTGAATATTTTCAATCAAAGTGCCAGGTCCTTTTAGAGAGCAGAATGTAGACCCTTTAAAATTAGGACAGCAAGCCGTCAATACCATAGAGGACTGAAATAATCCACAGGAAAGATTCCTCTCGTTCGCTTTAAAAAGAGAGAGACTGTGGAGGAGGGGGCACAAGAGCAGCTATTTAGCAGTCTCCGGTATGAAAGCCATCCAAGTCAGTCTCTTTTGTGAGGCTCCCCACACTGTTGGCTCTCTACCCAGCAGAAGCCAAAGCTTAAGACGAAGACTGCATCTAATTATGTCTCTTGTTTTTCACAATCCGACGAATAAATACTGAGGAACACATCATAAATATTCACACTGGGAAGGGAATTCAAAAAGGCTGAATATGAAGGCAAAAGGCATCGATTCTTTCTTGGAGGATGTCAGACCTGGTAAAGCTGTGAAGAGCGTTTTCTCAGATAATATAATTAGCAGGTGTTCAGCACCCACAGCTGGGCTGTGAAATCTGAATCTTTCACTTACATGGTGGAACGGCTTGTGGATTCATGTATTCAGCACTGAATGCATTCATGAGTAATTCATAGGTGAGTATTGATGAGGAGGCCTTAGGAGATCACATCTAAAAAAAATTAATAGAGGGGTTCTGCTCTCCAAATTGTCTGGGTGGATTTTTTTTTACATGTTATTATCAAGTTTGGCTGGGAACTTTACTAGAAATTGCAACCACTATCATTTAAAATGTTTTTTTTTTCTGTAAGAAATTCATTATCTTAGACAAGTATGCATTAAACTGATTAAATGTGCAAGTATGGACATTTACATTGTTATAAAAACAATTTCTGAGAAATACTGTTCTTTTAAACCTTCTATTCATTAAATAATTCTGAAAAAAGTATCACGTTTCCACAAGACTATTAAGGAGCACAACAGGTTTCATCATTGATGAAAGTAATAAGAAATGTTTCTTAAGCACCAAATCAGCATATTAAAATGATATTAGCATCATGTGTCACTGAAGACTGAAGAGTAATGGCTGTTCAAATTTTTGCTTTGTCATCACAGAAATAAATTATATTTGTATATTAAAATAGAAAACAGCTATTTTAACTTGTAATATTAATTCAGAATATTACTGTTTTTACAGTATTTTTTATCAAATAAATGAGTCTTTTTTCAAAAACACTTGGAAATCTTACTATTATTTTGCACTGTACATTATATAAGGTAGATATGATAGAATTATTATTTTTTTAAAGGCAAATTCAAAATACAGATTCATGAAAAATAAAAATATATCTTATTACTGATAAGTTCACCTGCCATTGACAAGTGTGGCAAAAAACTACATTTTTGACCCTGTTTACATCTGTTCCATCTTGTTACCGCTTTGTTACAATTGCTCTAATAATCAATCATTTGTTTTCCGGGCAAATGCAAATTCTTCTTTTGCCTGCTATCAAAATATCTAATCAGGCAGGAGAATTCCACAATAGCCGCATTGATTCCCTGTCTGCAGCGTGCCTGCAGTTCATGACAGAGGTTTACAGCCGAATGACCTTGCCACGGAGATTGTTGGTCTTTATTCATCCCATTACCCCATTACTGCGCTGACATAGCAGACCTCACCGTCCCAAATAGGACTCCCATCACTGATGCTGTTAGAGCAGTCAGGCTGCCTGCCTCTCTGACCCACTTTAAATGCTGTCTGTTTCCCAACGCAGCCTGTCCTGTATTGCCAAGCCAAATCGGGACTATGAATCAATAGTAATGTGTCTTTATTGCAGTGGTGTTTTTAACAGTCTGGGAAGCAAAGGTTTTAAAAGTTTTTTTTAGACAGATATAAATAAAGAAAAAGCCCTGAGTGTGATAATATACACACATACAGTATCACGTTCACAAACAGTCTACATCTGTTTCACCACCTAAAGTCAAGTCTTAATTAAAATGCACCTGAAATTACACTGCAGCTTGAACTTTGAAATGTTGAACTGTTTAGTGCGTCTGTTATGAAATCGGTTAAATTAAAGATATATATATATATATATATATACACACACACACACACACACACACACACACAGTAATAAATAAAAGCTACACAAATTATATACATAGTTTTTTGTGTTATGCATATGTATATGTTGCTGGTAGTTTTAATGAAAAAGTAATATAAACATACAAAAATATTATAGTATTAGTGGCTTGTTGATTCAGCTTTGCCATCACAGGAATAAATTACATTTCAAAATATATTAAAATACAAAACCATTATTTTAAAAAATCTAACCAATTCTGAACTTTTGAGCAGTGGTGTATTCCAATTTACCAGTGAATTACCAATTTACCATGCAAAAATTCCACTTTCCCTTGTCATTTCAGAGGTCCACCTCATGCCACTGCATTACTGTATTGTTCTAAATGGATACTTAAAATAGAAAACATTTTACATTGAGAGTTAAGTGGGTAGAGAGACAGACAGAGTGCTGAGAGAGGAGAGGATAGCCAGAGGGCAGATGATGGGTGGGTTCATAATGGTGTCATATGACTCAGAAATTGATTTTTTTCAAGCGTCCATACGGGAATCTCAGACCTATTGGGGATTTGAGATGTTGGCCAAACATATTAGCACATCCAAACACCATTCTGAACTTGTTTACCAACCTAGCAGCAGACAAACAGTGCTATGTAGTTTATAAAATCTCTTATCTGGTCTTGGAATCAGATTTCAGTTTAGTTCACAGAGTCTAACATGGCAGTAAACAGATTTTTCTCTCTTCCCACACGCACAGGTCTACAGGATGTGCTTCCTGAGTTTCTGCGGAATCGTTTTGTGGAGGCGGCCCTCAGTTATGTGGCATGTAATTCAGAGGGCGAGCTTCTGTGCCGCAACAATGACTGCTGGTGCCGCTGCTCCGCAAAGTTCCCTGATTGTAACTGCCCCTTCGCAGATATCAAAGCCATGGAGGAGAGTCTGCGTAAGAGCAAAGAGTCCTGGATCAACCTCAACAATGACTTCATGGACTCAGGTAGGTTAATCCAATGGCCATGAAAGTGTTAAAATCTGCTGTATAATCTCTGGGGTTTTGACACCTTTCCACACACCGGATTAAATGGGAGAGTGGAACTTCTCAGGTTTAAAATAACAGGTAAATCTCACTGATGGTGACAAATGATTGATATACTGTCATATTCCCTCAGCAGCTCTTTCCTGCAGGGTTTCTGAGTTCACTTCAGTGTAAGCAGATGCACTTTGCACATAAATATACTATGAAAAGCACATTGCAACTGAAAAAGCACAGACATAACTTTGATGCGCTACCGCTGCGCCACAGCTCCAGCAAAGTGTCTTTTAATTACACTTACATTGATAATGCACTGGGTAATGCAGTAGAAATGGGCAGTGGTGTAATGGTTAAGGATCTGTACTGCAAGCACAAGGGCTGGAGGTACAATCCCAGGTGTCCAAGGAAATGGGAGCATTAACGAGAAAACAATCACACTCTGTTACCATTGTGTCCATAGGCAAAGCACTTAACCCTAAAGTACACCTAGGGGATTGTCTCTGCAATTAGTGTACTGTATGCTGCTTTGGATGAAAACCATCTGCTAAATGTTAAGTTCAAGAAAAATAACAACAACCCTTACAGAGTAAATATATTAAAAAGTTAATGTTATTAATTAATGATATTCATTTCTCAAAGTATCGATCAGAAAAGTAGTCAGTGGGTTCCATTAAAGAAAATAAGTATTTGGACACTAAAAGCCATTTTAGCCATGCATTCCCAATTTATTCAATTACTCAAATGGTTTGAATGTAATTTAAATGTAATATATGCAATTTATATTATTAATATATGTATATATATATTATAATTAAGAAAAATTAACAGAAAGTTCACATTAAATGACTAAATTAATCAAAAGTGACAGTATAGACATTTTTAATTAAATGTCTTTACTGAAAAAATAGATTTAAAAACAGATTTCAAATAAAAACACTTTTGAAAAAAAATCCACATAACATAAAAATAAGAAATGTTTCTTGAGCACCAAATCAGCATATTAGAATTATTTGTGAAGGATCACTTTGAAAAACATTTTTTATAATTGTAGTTTTAAAAATGTGTTTTCTGGTTTGTGTGATTGGTCAATTTGTTTCTGAAAACTTTGAAAAGACCTGCAAGGGCCTACAAGTCAATAACAAATGTAGGCTGCTTTGATAAATGGGCCCCACGTATGAGGTTTAATTCTGAGTTTTTTAAAGTTCACTGACTGTGATACATTTGCACCTTGGAGTAGAAATCTAAACCGAACGAGAGGGAGGGTTTGTCTGTTTTATTGCTCTGGTTGCAAGAAAACCAGACTGATAAAATTTTCGGTTTGAAAAATGGTGTGGTGTGTGTGAGAGAGAGAGAAAGAGAGAGCAAAACCAAGGTAAAGAGAGCCGAAGAGAAAGAAGCATGGAAAGATGGCACCTCAGGTTTTTCTCCTAGCTGAGCATTTCCACATTCAAAGAATGATTCAATCAGCGACATAAACCCAAGCTGGCTCTAAAAGCTTCTCCTGCTCAGTGATGGAGCATTAATGAAAGCAGCTCAAATCCCTTTAACTGTGGCGCTGCACTCATAAGAACGCATATCTCTTTTCAGCAGGTGAAGTGCTGGACTTGGGAAAAGGGCTCTTTGACCATAGCATATAGCTACAGCGTAAGGGTTTTATTTATCCAGCCTCACAGAAACCGGCCCCTTTTGTCAGGAGGCCAGACGGCAGAGAGAGAACATTTGTTCCAACATTTGGAAAACTGATTTGTCATGCAGGATTTTGCTAAACAATATTAAAAATATCTGGGGAAAAAACTTCACCAAAACAAAAAACATAAATGAGGTTTAACTAAGGTCAGGCACCATGATATCAAGTTTGTACTGTATGCTCCAAAAGTGGCTCCAAAAAGTATTTAGACACTCAAATCACACTTAAAATGTATGAATTTCATTACACTGGATAACAAAATATTAAACCATGGTATCTACAAACAAGTTACGCTAAAACTTTTATTTTCTCAGAACCAGCTTTGTTTTTGCAATTATTTTAATAAAATGTTGTTAAAATGACATTTCTGTGATTGTTTCTTTTTTTTTTTTAAAGGTTTGCACTATTAATGTCCTTTTTAAAATGTTTAGGGAAGTAAAAAAAACACAGATGTTTTGGCTAAAAGCTATGGAAGCTTATTTCTACCACGGAACAAAAAATATAAAAAAGATCATTGTGACTTTTTATCTCACAATTCAGACTTTTTTCTAAAAATTGTTGACTTTATATCTTGCGATTGCAAAACCAGTATTTGAAAAAACAGTACTTGCAAAACCAGTGCTTGACAAAAACAAAAGCTAAACAAAACAATAACCTTCTTTGGTCTTATAGCCTCCTACACTGTGCATCTCAAAAAGGACAGATAAACACAATCACACCCACACACCAATACAAACAGAGATACTTCAGGGATGTGAAATCATCTTCCCTCACAATCTGCGCCTCAGTGCACTTTGTTCGAAAGCACCACGCATTGACCTTTCCTCAACCAATATCTCCTACTGGATGGCTTTCTAAGGCACAACATGATTGTAGCACCACTCCTGTTGGTGCAGAATGATCCCCACGCACGGCCTGAGGTCTATTTGTACATGTATTGCAAACTCAACTGTCATAAATAAAAATACAACCGGTATATATCAAGGTATAAGACTTCCACTTCCAAGATCTGACCAGTGTTGTTTGATAAATATAATTCAGTGACACTAATATATCAGATTGAGTCTGGTGTATGCATCAGAACATGCCAAATCAAAGCTGGACAGTACTAACCTGTTCATTCTGGTAAATATGTCATGTCTAGTGTTCCATTAAGGCTTTTAATCCATATTTAGATTGATCGATTTTTCTGTTTACGTCACATACTTTAGAGAATTAGTCATAATTCTTGTGCATATCCCATTAAATTATGCCGACCAGATGTGCATTTAGAGTGGAACTGTTCATTTATGATGCACATACGCACTGTTAGAGCTGGGAATTGTTTCCAAAAAGAATCCATTCCGGCACGTTAGGAATCGAGAATCGATTCCAAAGGATGGAATTGACTCCATCAAAGGGAATCAACTCCTATTCATCGCCTTGTCAGTTCAATAGAGCTAATCATTGGGTGCTTCTCAAACGGAAGGACACATCCTAGTGAGGATGCATCTTTCCTAGTCCAGTCCTTCTGTTGCTTCAAGGTTGTCACATATATTTCTAAAACTCGCTGTCATGGTATGTCATGCCGAAACATTCAAATAAAGCAGTCACACATTATTTTAAGGTTCAATTCTCGCTAATAACAAACCATTAACTATAAATTTTGCCTCAATAAACTTGTTTACAACAAAAACAATAAAAATGTGCTGCTTAGTGATAGATAGTAAAGTAGTTGTTGAATTTAGGTATTGGGTAGGATTAGGGATGTAGAATATGGTCATGCAGAATATGTGCTTTATATGTACTAATATATAGCTGATATGTTAATAATATGCATGCTAATAAGCAACTAGTTAATAGTGAGAATTGGTCCCTATACTAAAGTGTTATCAATAAAGCCATGCGAGTGAATGCATATTGCTGATTATTACATTTCATTCACTTAAAGCAGCATTATGTAACTTTTGGCGCTCTAGCGGTTAATAAACAGAACTGCACACATCCCGCGGAAGAACATTCCAACCGGAGCTACTTCTCTAAGTTTATGTCTATGGCGATTCACGCAGGTATGTGTTACTCCGCAGCGGTGACGACCCGACCAGGCTACAATAGTCCAAATATAAGTACTTATTATAAGTGTACCGTAGTGATTCGGAATAAGACAAAAACGCGACAAAAATTCATGATGTACTCGCTCATTATATACATTTTGCAAATTTTGAACACAGAAAAAGTTACATAGTGCTGCTTTAAGTTAATGAGGTTTGCTGCCATTATCATTCTGTTTTTCTGCATGTCGAACAGCATCCGACTGACAAATATTGATTAGCCTATGTCTTGGACAAACAAATAGCCATAACACACAGCTGTAGGGCATGCTTAAGCTGTTCCTTCCTACCAGTGAAGAAGAGTGATATGCATCATATGATTGATTCCATACTAGGATATCCGCCCTTCCATTACCATATATGGACAGCAGGGTATTTCTATTCATAAAGATAAACAGAAAACATGGCTGACTGTTGTTAAAAGTCGCCACAGGTGTTTTTATAAGACTAAAGTGCTTTAAATGGGGAACTCTTGTGCTGGTGTAGCCTTTAGCATCACGCTACAAATAATATATTTGTCTAAATTTCTATGCTTTAATGGTATTTTCAAGTAGGCTAAGTTCTGAAGAAATGTCATGTGTAATGTATATTTTCCTAACACTACACACTTACAGTATATGCACCTGTTATAGGGTGCAATTACATTTTTTTTTGTATTTTTGTAAAAATAATTCACATTTTGTTAACAAAAAGGCATTTTATACAGTGGCAAGAAAGGATTGATGATGGTTGTGTAAAGGTACAGAATAAAGGAAAATAATATTGATTGGGGACATATGTGAAAAGAAGTGTGAAATGTTTGCAGGATGGAGACAGAATCATGAATGAGCAGTTTGTAGCAAATCAGACAAGAGGCAATAAAATGAATGGGAGCTTGTGATTGTATTTCACTTGTCCTTTGGGAGTCAAATCAACTCAAATTGACGTGATATTAGATAATGCTTCAGTTTCAAGTCGGCATAAAAGATTCTGTTTTGTTAATGGGAAAAAAACTAGCATTTCTGTCATTTTTTTCTTTATGATTTAAAATGATTCCAGTATTATTTTAGTAGTACTAAGCGTTCACATAAGCACTTTATGTGCAAAAGGTTAAACATTCCATGATTGATCGTGTTTCCAACTGTAAATTCAGTATTTAAAAGTCAAGAGGTCTGGCAGTATAAAACTCCTGTGTTCCTCATCCTTCAATTCACAGCTTGATTAGCTGAACTCTTCCATTATGTTAATTAGACACTGGCTCAAAGTTCTGTGGTGTTATTTGATACATGGTACCACCAACAATCAACCTGGCAACATTTGTATCCTCATCAGAGTCTGCCAATGGAAATTTTCACTGGGGTTTTGTCCATTTAGGGGCTCAATTAGTTGCTAAAGCTCCCAGCGCCTGTACTCAGATAAGGCACTTTTGCAGTTTGAATGTGACAGATAGCAATAAACAACAAATGAAGGTGTTTTTTTCAGTGAATTTATGTTTTGCTTCAATAAATTGCACTCACTTACCAGGCACTAAGGGTTTTATAAAGAGGATTACACTCTGCACACATATTCTGATATATCCTTCGGTCTCACAAAGACTCAACATTTAAACAGGTTTCCTACATTTCCTACAAGGCCTTCCTTAAGAGAAAATTAAAATTTGCTTCAAACCGTTCGATTAATTACTGTATGTATTGCACGTCAAATGTAGCACACTTAATAAACACATCTCCCATTTGGCATTTGATTAACTTAATACAGGTTGCAAATGGCTTCACCATGCTTCTCATTACCTCATAAACTGAATAAATCAAAGGTATATTAGCATGGCACATGTGGTGGATGCTGTAATGATTTTAGCAAATGGCTGCAATATAACAAAGAGTGAAAAATTTAAGGGGGTCTGAATACTTTCCGTACCCACTGTATATGCAAGATTTTAGGAGTCCATTCACTTCGGGTTGAATCAGCTAGCAGAACGAATGGATTCACCCAGCAACAGCGCTGGTTAGTCTAAGAAGGGATTATACAAAACTGTACTACTGTCATAAACATGATACTTCTCCCCACCAAATCCCACAAGTGCTTCACTTTCCCTAAATAAGCCAATAAACAACTCAGCGTAGGTCGACCTATCGCATATTCGCAAACGGCGAAAATGGCAGTTTCTTATTTAATATCTGCATGTTGCTTGGGGGAATAATTGCGGCGGATTTAGAAAATGAATTATGCATAGCATGTCCTTCTCTTATGTTGTGCTGTTGCCATTAACTAAGTATGTTTAACAGTTCAGATTCTAATGGGATGTTTAAGATGTCAAGCCATTTTTTTAAGCAGAATAGCAGGTTAATTATTTTTTTTTATAACCAAAATGCCATTTCACCATTTCAAATTTTTACCTAAAAATACTGCATACTGCAAATATAGCTACTTCTAACCGTTTTGGGGGGAAAAAATAATAATTTGTTTATTTATTATTTATGAGATGTTAGTATGCACATCTAATTTTTCTGAGCTGGAAAGCTTTCTGACACTAGTTTGTGCAGACAATGCTTTTGATTTCTCCTCTTCATTATGGTTAAAACTAATAATAATAATCTTTTATCATTAATATATGATAACTTATGATTGCTTGTTTTTGCCACAGGAAAAAAATTATAAATAAAATAGGTAACTGTGACTTTTTATCTTACAATTCTGACTTTTTCTTGCAATTCTGAGTTTATATTAGAGAAATCTGACTTTTTTTCAGAATTGCGAGATATAAAAGTAGAATTGCAAGATACAAATGCACAGTTCTGAGAAAAAAGGTCAGAATTACAAGATGAAGACTAAATTGTGAGATATAAACTTGCAATTGCAAGAAAAAAGTCTGAATTGTAAGATAAAAGTCACATTTACTTTTTGTTATTCTGTGGTGGAAAATAAAAAACCGAGATGTAAACTCAAAATTAACTCTGAGAAAAAGTCAGAATTGCAAGCTATAGAGATATAAACTGAGAATTTCTTGAAAGAGTGAAAAATTTAAGGGGGTCTGAATACTTTCCGTACCCACTGTATGAACTCAGAATTGTGAGAAAAAAAAATCTGAATTGTGAGATAAAAAGTTGCAATTTCCTTTTTCTTTTTTCTTTTTCATTTTGGTGGAAATTAGCTTCCATAGATAACACACTTGTTTTGTGATATTCCTAAAGCTCAGAATTCTTCAATCCCTGTGATTACCTTCATACATTCACCATGGATTCTTTGCACTGCTCAGGGCTGCACAACTTAACTAACATATCACCATTTGTTACTCACACACACACACACACACACACACACACACACACACACAGAGACACTTTTCTTTGTCCTCCCTTATAGGACAGACACTCTACGAGTGGCTTTAGGGAACAGTCACTCTTGTGCATCTCGGAAAAGTCCAGAAACTTTTGCAAAGGGTTTCTAGAAACTTCAGGATGTTGCTGTCAGGAAATTGTTGTTGAGCAAGGGAAGAGGATGGACAGTGCAGAGCACAGTCAGGCAGATGGTTTCTAGAGAAAGGCATTGTTTGAAGCTCCTGTCAGGAGCTCTACTGACCTTCTGTCTCACTGTGCTTCCCATTGGGCCCAGACTGACAGATAGGTCCCGGCTTAGGGATATCATCTTCAGCAAGGTCCAATGCTGGATGCTGTAGATGTTTCCAAAGGCCTCTGTGGGTGTGCAGTCAGTTCCTAGTCATGTAGGACAGCTCCATAACACACTGACAACATCTCGACACCCACTCACACTTACGTACACAGTGTAAGCACACTCATACACACACTCAGGGTTTGACAGCCTAATGCCATAGGAGAACCTTTTGAAGTTGCACAAAGAACTACTTTTTTTTCTCAATGTACTGTATAAACTGATGCTATTGAAGAAGAAATTTCAATTTTACCCATTTCCTTAAGACTAATTTTTCCCCAAAAAATAGCTTGATGAGTTCAGTTTTCTTTTGTACACATTTAGTTGTTAGTTAGTTAGTTAGTCGTATTATTATGTCTTATGTTATATAGCTAGTGGGCTTAAACCTACTAGCCAAATGCTAAAGTCAAGCCAAACTGTCATTCAGCTAATTGTTTCATAATTTCTCCTACATCTAAATGTATATAAGAATTTCATTAAAATGAAAATAAAAGGTCAAATATATAACTCTATGCCAGTGTTATTTTAGTATGATTGAAATACTTTGTTTTTATTAATATTTTGAACCTTTTTTTATTGTAGTAATTTTGTTGTTTTTGTCATTTTTGGTAACATGATGTACACAGTTATATATTTGTATTTTACATTTTATTTTTACTTACATTTTACAGTTTTTTTTTTTCAATTGCTTACACACAAAATCTTTACTTGACTAATTTTTCCTCAAAAAATAGCTTGATGAGTTCAGTTTTCTTTTGTACACATTTAGTTGTTAGTTAGTTAGTTAGTCGTATTATTATGTCTTATGTTATATAGCTAGTGGGCTTAAACCTACTAGCCAAATGCTAAAGTCAAGCCAAACTGTCATTCAGCTAATTGTTTCATAATTTCTCCTACATCTAAATGTATATAAGAATTTCATTAAAATGAAAATAAAAGGTCAAATATATAACTCTATGCCAGTGTTATTTTAGTATGATTGAAATACTTTGTTTTTATTAATATTTTGAACCTTTTTTTATTGTAGTAATTTTGTTGTTTTTGTCATTTTTGGTAACATGATGTACACAGTTATATTTGTATTTTACATTTTATTTTTACTTATATTTTACAGTTTGTTTTTTTTCAATTGCTTACACACAAAATCTTTACTTGTCACATAATTTCTGAAACCTGACACTCAAACACCAGAACCACACAGCAAATCTGCAAAACCATATGCTAATTCTCGGCCTTTGACTAAGTTTTCAATTTCATAAAACACTTTTTGCAAAACACAATACACAATTCTGTAGCATACAAAAATCTAACAGGAATTAATATTATGGCAAAGGTGTTTGCAAATGTTTGCTTTTGAGATGTGTTTATGATATTTTGAATGCAGTGCTTCATTTTGCAAGAGATGTGAGACATTTTGCATTTTGTGTGTGCAATTCTTGGATTTGTGTGTAGAGTTTTGAAAATAAGAGGCAAAGTTTTGAAAATGTGTGTAAGCAGTTGAAAAAAACTGTAATGTACATTTAAAGTTGTGATGAAACTGATGTAGTGTCAGATCTTTTCTTCTGTATCATGGCGTACATCTAAGAAGATTGAGTTTTCATTTTGATTTTGAGGTCAGAAAGATAAACACGCACAGATGAATCATTCAAAATAAGATCAATAATATGCATTTAGAAAACAGATTTGTTGATTTCATGCTGACGTTAATGAATTTTTAATGAGTTTGTTAGCGACATGTAAATACAGCTAAAATATTACTGTAGTTTTGCCTTTTATAAGCAGTATTAGTATTAAAACATGGTGAGAAATAATATTTAGCATTAAGAGAAACAATCTATTTCAACACAGAAATGCCACAATAGTCAAGAATTCAGACCCTTGTGTGTCTATGAAAAAAAAAATCCATTATATTAATGGAACAAATGTGTTAGCAGCTGCACTTTACACTTTAAATATTATAGTAAACAAAGTGACTCACATTTAGACAGACATAGAGGTACAAACTATGAAGAAGCTTTATCACATAGTGACACTCCAACTGACTGCTGAGAAACCTTGTTCTGCACAACTGCATATATTTTCTGCCTTGATAAGCAGCTGTCATTAAATCTGGCAGGTGGCCCAGGCAAAATGAGGATAGATTTGTGTGGTGCGGCGTGTGCAAAATGAGTTTTCGGCTCGGAGAAAAAATACTGTCATTGTCATCAGCGACGGTATTAGAAGTGTCACTTTCTGACTGTCTCCCACTTAGGCCTGTAGGTAGTCCGAGCACTTCCCGGCTCTCCTTCTACTGACAAATGTGAGAGACAATGGCAGTTCATCTTGTACGTGGCCTGATCTATGTGCTCGTGTAAAGGGAAAAGGATCAAATCCACATGGGGTAATTCGAGTAGGGTGAGATGGGCTTCAATTCAGGTCACATTTCTTGCTGAGATCACCCACTGAGCACCTCTAAATAATGTCATTTGGAGGGACCACACACTCTCACACACACACAGACACACACACACACACGCATATAGAGCTATAGAAAGACATTACTATTCTGTGGCACTATTCACCACACAGTTTAGACAACAGTCCATGGAACTGATACAGAGATTCTGACCAGGAGCACTGCTGTCATAGATTGAATTATCCTGAAATAAATGGAGGACAGAAATGAATCTTATCTTTGAAGAAATCCAATATTCTGCTCTAAACATCTGCTCTTCTAGGATCCATAAGCGCTATGTCCTCCAATATCTTAATACAGAGAGACAATGATTTTTTATTTTTTTTTGATAAAGCAGCAGATGATATTTTTTTGTCCATAAAGCTGTACTAATTTCATTGTAACTTAATTGTCTAAATTCAAAAATTCATTACAGTTTTTCTCAGTCGCTTTGGTGCATTTCTCAAATCAGAAATGAAATTCTCAAAACTACGTGTTCAACCTCAACATCATCTCGTAACTTGTGCACACCATAAAAGCAGTTTCTCATTATCTTGAACAAGTTGCGAATGATTTGGTACATTCATGCAATTGATTATGTACATTT
>NW_015658063.1:344957-348072 GCF_001515625.1 Sinocyclocheilus rhinocerous | reverse complement strand
TTTGTATGAATTGTTTTGAGAAATGCACATACTTCTTTGCAAATATTAAGAATGATTCGAGAAATGCACCAAAGCGACTGAGAAAAACTGTAAAAAAAAAGTTTGCTGCAAGATTTCAATATGTACCAAGGATATTACACTTGTTACAGTAGGATGATACCAAGTATACTCAATGCAAACTGCAAATTTTATATGGGGTAAAAATGGGAAACAGTTTCTATATCAATAGCCTAGCAAATTGCAACAATGAAAAATTTCCTAAAAGAATGCATTGAAATCCAGATATTCTATAGTGACGTATAAGTAAAGTGTACAGTCAGGAATGGAAAACATTCTAGGCATAAAGCTTTTTTTTTTTAAGTTTAACTTTTTTCAACTTGGAAAAAAAATATGAAAAAGAAAAAGAGTAGAAAAGAAACAGGTAGCATAAGGGGCCATTCACACAAAACGCGTTTTTGCAACAGAAAATGTTACTTGACAACTAGAACAACTGTGCAAAGTCAGAGGGACTTTAGAATTGGCTATGGAGTTTGCTCTCATATTTGTAGAGTATTAATACAATAAACCAAACACAAAAGTTGAAATCAAACTGTGTTATTGTGTAGTAGGTTATTGTGCAGTTCAAATAGACCATACACTAGATCATAGTGTCCAACCACTGGTAAATGTGAAAATTATCATAACGTGACATAATATCACATATTGCACGTGTGATACTTTCCCATATTCAAATCAAAATGCCATTTACATTTCAAAAGCATGTGCAGCTGTTTTGAAAGCATTTCAACCCTGCAAAGCGAACAACAGTGGCTGTGTTGTTGTAAGAATCAGCCATGTCCAGATTAATTGCTCTAATTACCATAAAGTTGGTTGAGACAGTCATTGGAGAGGCACAATCAATAAATTCATTCATCACTGGAGGATAGGCTTTGATGCATGTTATATAAATTCATCAAAATCAAAAGGCACTCCAGCAGTAGTGGGAAAAGATTGAGTGGTTAATGGTGGGTGAGAAGTATAGGCTTTCCTTGCATGTCAGAGATGCTCAGTCAACGGCTACTTATCATGTCCAGACTTCTTTTGTTCTGTCTTACTTGTTTTGGATGGGAAGCTTTACAATCAAGGTTTGCAGATCTTTATTGTCCTTTTAAGTCATTTCTCTAGCATCAGTCCATGTAATGTTAATGTATACCACTGTCAGAAAATGAACTTGTCCATTATGGTGAACTTATGAAAGGGTTAAAGTTGAGCTGGTTAGCAATTTCTTTCTTCTGACAGGCCATACATTACCATATATTAGAGATATTTTTTATTTATCAATGTTGGGTCATTATTGGATATATTTTTAGAGAATGTTGCATATTTTATTTAAGCATGTTCATTTCCCCTATCTGTCTTATCTTTGTCATATAACACTCAATTGAAGTTACAGTTTTTCTCAGTCGCTTTGGTGCATTTCTCAGATCAGAAATGAAATTCCCAAAACTACTTGTTCAACCTCCACATCATCTAATCAATTGTGCACATCATAAAAGCAGTTTTTCATTCTTTTGAACAAGTTGCGATTACTTTGGTACATTCATGCAATTGATTATGTACATTTGTCTGTGGTTTCCTACATTATCAGTTGCTATTGTCATGTTGCTCCAAATAGTTCTCTGTGCAATAGTCTTACCCCCCAAAACATCTAGGCATTAGTTCATCGTATAAGTCATTAAATGCAAAATGGTTGATCTAGTTGTCATAAACTGTCAAGCATATTTTCTACACATTTCTATTAGACTTTTTGTAAATTTGCCATGAATTGTGCAGGTGAATCTTGACTTTAACTAATAAAGAGAATAAGGATCAGCTAATGATAAACCAGTTCTCTGAAATTGCTCAAAGGTGCATCTCATGAACCTTTCCTTGGAAAGCATACATAGAGAGAGAACAACACAAGAGTTACAAATTCTGACAATGGATATTTCCTCCCCATTGGCCTGGCAAATCAACAGTAGCTTTGTGATCGATGACATTCCAAACCAAGCCTTCTGCTTTTGGTCAGGTTGAAGCCAGCCTCATCCACATATATGAAGTTGTGAGATGGTTCACTTGACTCCAATTCCACGTTGCATTGCAAGGGAAGATATTCGTTATGATATAGATGAGAATCTGTGGACCGACAGACTGGTACGACAGGAGGTGTAGACAGACTGCACTGCAATTCCTCAAACAGTGCCGCAGGCAAAAGCAAAGTTCTTCCTAAGGGGTGTTTCCTGTGTTTGCCTTTCACTAATTTTGTATTTTCGCCTTTGTGCCCATATTTCTTTTCTATATAACAATGACCTTGTAAGGTTTTTTTTTTTTTTTCAGACCACTAGTAAAGTGTAACTGTGAATCCTATCCAATCTCTTTCACACAATATCCCACCTACAGTAATTTGTAAATTTGTACTTTTGAAATGGATATATGGCATACATAAGAAGTGCAGCCTTCTGCATTTCAATACAGCAACTGTCATCCAAACTGTTGCCATAGTTTACATCAGGTAATACTAACAGAGTGCACTGGTATATTGACAACATGACTAACAGTGTTCGAACTATACCGTGGACTTTGGGGGAGCGCGCTTGCGCGTGAATGAAGGCTTACAATGACTTACAAAGATATATAACAGCTACAAGTGTATGCACTACTTGCTTTATGCAAGCGCAATATAGGATGAATCACTATACAGGAATTTAATACATAATAATCCACAATGATCACATTACACAAAACTGAAATTGCACGTCAAAATAACACATTGTCAATATTTTTTGAGACCACCCAAAATTTCACAAATCACGTTTTCAGGGGAGCCCATGTCTTATTAAGGGGAGCCGAGCTCCCCCTAGCTCCCCCGTAGTTCGCACCCTGATGACTAAGCATTTTGACTATCTTGTTTGTGAACATGACACAAGGACTTTTCATTCTGGTGGCACTGATATGAGCATTGACATAAATACTTACTTTTGAGAGATTAACTAAAGATTTTGAGTAAGTTACAGGCTTTTGCAGGTAATCCATAGTGTGGTGCTGTTTGTACAAATTGTTTTGAGAAATGCACATACTTCTTTGCAAATATTAAGGA
>NW_015658063.1:278593-344768 GCF_001515625.1 Sinocyclocheilus rhinocerous | reverse complement strand
ATGGCATACATAAGAAGTGCAGCCTTCTGCATTTCAATACAGTAACTGTCATCCAAACTGTTGCCATAGTTTACATCAGGTAATACCGTAATGCTAACAGAGTGCACTGTTATATTTACAACATGACTAAGCATTTTGACTATCTTGTTTGTGAACATGACACAAGGACTTTTCATTCTGGTGGCACTGATATGAGCATTGACATAAATACTTACTTTTGAGAGATTAACTAAAGATTTTGAGTAAGTTACAGGCTTTTGCAGGTAATCCATAGTGTGGTGCTGTTTGTACAAATTGTTTTGAGAAATGCACATACTTCTTTGCAAATATTAAGGATGATCCGAGAAATGCAGCAAAGCGACTGAGAAAAACGGTAAACTTCACACAGTTAAATAAGGGAAAAAATCAATACATTATTTCTTTCTTCCTATACATTATAATATTTGATGCCTAAATTCACTGCATTTAGAATGATAATTTAGCTATTAGTTTTTTATTTTTTATTTATTACAAAATACAATATTACAAAAGACAAAATAGCAGAAAGAGTTATATGTAATCAGTTGTGCCCTTTTTCATTTATGTTAAATGCACTAAAATGTTACTCATAATTTAAAATCAATTTAACATCATTTAAATGTGCAATATGCATAACTTGGCCGATAATAGAATATATATAGATGATACAAAAAAACAGTCTCCACATTTTACATTTCAGCAAGTTTTTGCCCCCAGACCTCGATTTATTTCTTATCAGTGAGAAAGAGCCTCTAATGTTGTTCAATCAGGTTGTGGTTGTTGTGGATCACTATATGCATCCTTCAGCAGAGCTTGTGGTCCTCTAGGCGATATCTGTGAACCCAATAAAACTGTAATTGTATGGGTCAGATATTGGCCCAGATATTGGTCCAGAGTCACTCTGGACCCAGTAAATACAATAAATCTGGTCAGGCAGAAAATAAATAGTGGCTGCCTGCTATTTCCAGCATACTTATCTTGTGATCGTAGTCTTTGTGCAAAGCATCCAGTCTGTGGACAGGTTTTCATTGACAAGCAAATACTCAAACTCCCACACAAAGGATGTTTTTCTGCCTTTTTAGAGGAGGTTGCAAAATATAAATGTCAACCCTGAAAAATAAAAGTAGGATATGTGAACATCACAGTATGACAGTTTGGTGTCACCTTGGCGCAATGACACGTGGAACAGCGAGATTAGGGCAGAGTTTAACTGCTTACTGCATGTCAGATTGTCTTTAATGTGACTAAACTAAGTTCCACGCCTGACCTAAAACACGCAGAATGCAGCAAAAGAAGCATAACAGGGTGAAATTGTTCCCACTAAACAACATCGTCTGTGCTACTTTACTGTCTGTGATTCACGTAAGAAAATAAAAAAGAAAAGAGTAGATTTACTTCACAAAGTCTAAAAAAAAGCAAGCAAGAAAGAAAGAGAAAGACAGGCCAACAAACACCATTTAAGTTGCTAAAGGCTACAAATGCATTCTTCAAGAAGAAAGCCTGGAACGTATCCTCACGCTCCCCCACTGTGATTGCTAAGATTTATGGTTTGCCACAAGCTTTTTACTGGCTTTGAGATATTTCATGTAATTGCTGGTACATCAGAATAGAAGAGAGCACTGGTGGTATTCCCCTGCTCTTTACAGCTCTGTTGAATTATATATTTGCTTGGATCAATAAAAACCACTAATATTAGCATTCACACGTGTAGCAGTTGCTCTATAGTGGAGCTGGAAAATCAAGGTCATTTGCTTCCTCAGATCGCACAAAAGAAGAAAAGCAAGACAGACTAATTGGAAGTCATATCCGCACTGTGATGATGTTCATGATGATGAGTTTAAGCAGACATACATCATTTTCTCTGGAACTCTGAGCAGTCCATTCACTGCCATCACTGACTGTTATAAATAAGAGAGATGCGATTCAGTGTGACACAGCAATGGCAGGAGTTAAATATAGTGGAGACTGGGCTAGTTGTCATGAGGTTGTCATATAAGGGCTGCTTCTCAAAAGCTAGAAGTTTTGAAGTCAAAAGTCCATTTACCTAAATGTATGTTCTCTCCAGAAATGGTTTTGTAAGTATCAAAAATCTAGTTCAAATTATATATTATTATATTATGTTTTATATTATATTATATTGTATCATATATCATATCACATCATATCATATCATATCATATATCATATCATATCATATCATATCATATCATATTATCCTGGTCTCATGGCAAAAACGTACCTGGGGGCACTTTTTCGCGAGATGCGAAATACGTACCAATAAGTACATATTACTGCAGTTTCCAAAAGAAATGAACACTAGAGGCAGTAAGGCGCCGACACCTTATTAATTAAATTAAATTAATTATCTATCTATCTATCTATCTATCTTAATCTTTATATCCTTTCTTTATATTTAATTTTGTTCAAAAAATCCAATCATTATATTTTTACTGTAGTTAATATCAGTTCATATTATAAATGAACAAATACAAATTTTACATTGTCATATTTTGAATGATAATACATAATTAATTATATACATTTAAAATTATTATTATTATTATTATTATTATTATAGTTTGATCAGTTTTAAAATGTCAAAAAGCATGCTTAGTATGCATTATTGGGTGGCAATCATACCTCCTCCTATACGATAGCTTCATTTATTTCATGTTATTCGTCTGGGGGTCATCATGCCACATTTTTTTATTTTCTTTTGTATTCTTTTCTCTTTTGATCTTAATTGTTTCAGTAAGTAGAAGAAACAGTTTGACGGCATTCGTTCAGCTGCAATAGCAGTGCAACAAAGCAGCGCAAATAAGTTATGTCTTTGACATCAAATGCTCAACTCAAAGACTTGCAAGCACATCGTAACCTCAAGGGCCCTGAAACAATACACATGCCATAACATATTTTCCTTTTCTTCTTTTCTAAGAAGATCTCTCAGAGATATAAACACCATTTAATGAGTCTGATTGGATTCTGTTGTTTATGTGCTTCAGTTCATTGTTTTGCACATGTAAAGGAAGCAACATTTAACCACACACCTGTTCATTTCATAAGCCATCTGGACTCGTTTGCATTATTTCTAGCGTGTCTCTACAATCAAAACTGTGGCTCATGTATGAAAAACTACACATGCTAACAATATGTAAATACATAATATGCATATTTAGCTCATAAGCACCATGCACACAGTTTTGTTTTTCAGTCCTAAATCCTGTGTGCCAGAACTCCGCTTCTCTGCAATTATTTGTCAGAAAAACTGTAGACAAACAGTGAAAGTGAGGATTTTCTTGTATAAAGATGCCAGCTGACTGTGTAGATCCATCAGAGTGCTGTTCCTGGAAAGCTCTGGGGTCACTAAACTGCTTCCTCTCAAACATGTGATGTCACCCCTGCTGTCAGAACCCTAATATGGGCAGGAGACGTACGCTTCTATACAATGTAGACCTGAATTCAGCCCTGAGCCCAAAAAGCACTGCAGGTAATGAAAAAAACTATAGGCAGCTAAAGGCTTAATCTCAAGGCATACTTAAGAGTATAGAAAATAACACACACCAGATATTTGGTGATAACTAATAAAGTTAAATTGTATATTTGTGCAAAGTTATCTCTTTTAATATATGGCTGTGACTTTGAATCAATCTCCTCAGGTGACAAGTTATTTGAAAATAGCTGCTCTTCCCACTTTAATTCATCTCTCTGCGTGAGTAAAACTTCAAACAGTTACTTCAAATAAGTTGCAGACCACCTAATGCTTTTGTTTTTTTTTTAGTCCAACTGACCTTGTGTGGAAGCCGAGAATAATATTTTATAATGGAATTCAGAGGCGTATTGAGAGCGGAGAGAGAGTTTATAACTCTCTGTGAGTGATGGAATACTGAGTGAGACCTGCTGTACTCATATACAGCAGACGAGAGGAGACTTTGTTTTCTTCAGAACCTATCTTCTTTTTTTTAGCTTTTCATTTTTGAGCACCAATAATCGACAATAAGCTCTTATTCAACAAAAATGCAATCAGGAATATTGTACAAATAATGAACAAAATTGGGCCGGAATAACAAACATCATTATTTATTCATTGTTTTATTATTATTTATTAATTTATTCAACCATTTTTCAAAAAAAAAAAAAAATGTCAGTAAGAGGGTTCTTAACGTTCAACTAAACTAAATTTTGTCCATCTTTGGGAGAAGATAAAACCAGTTTAAAACCCCGATTTGTGTGATGTTGTAAGTTACTATCGATAAAACTTAAATAAACATCAAAATTAACCATACCAAATCTATGAAATTATAAAAATGATATAATTTACAATTACATATACTTTATTATAAGTTCGTACAATTTTATTTTATTAAGCACCACATTTCACTGACAATTGAATAAATAATAACAAATTAAATTAAATTAAATTAAGTGTGAAATGCTTTAAAATGTGTGAGGCCCAATGCAGTACCCTATTTGTATCCTGTTTCTGTTTTCGTTCAAGCAAAGTGTAATAGCATATGCTGTACATTAAGCTATCAGTAGGGGTTAGCTAATTTGGGTCCAAATGATGGCTTGTAGCTATTAAATAAGCTTATATTTACACTCGTCAAACTTACTATTAAAGTAAAATATTTGTTTGTTAATTTTGCTTACAGTAATTTGGGTAGCTGGGTTGAATGGTTGGGATTTATGAATGCAGAAAACACAGTACAGTTTGTGTAAGAACTGAAACAATGTAAAATTAGATTATTTACTTGTCTTCCAGCCGTGCTGTAGGAAAGCTCCAAATTATGTTATTTCTTATAACCAAATTCATAGCGGATGCCAGTATAGCCAGATCCCTGCTGAGCCTCAATAATTTACAGCTAAACAGAACCATGCAAACTACAGTACCAACAAACTTATCCTCCAGCCTAGAGAGAAAAAATGCCACTTAACTTTACTTTCTAAACTCACAAGCGTTCATATCATCTCGAGGAAGTCACACATTGTAATTTCTCTCGCTTTAATGATGCAGGCAGTGGCTTGTATGACAGCACAGTCCATTCGGTTTTGATGCATATGCTGCAGCCACCCACCGATGCCTGTTTTAGGTTTTAAGGGTTTCATTCATCCTGCTGGCCCATTTAAGTTCAGACCAGGCCTCAGTGCACCTCAAACTCATAATGACATGGTGGCCTGATATGCTACATGGTAATGGCCTATTAAGAAAAACAAGCAGCACTATAATTTCTGCTAACATAGAAGCATGGGGTGATTAAAATGAACATCATTTTACTTAAACCAAGAAAACCCAGGCTGCAATATGATTATGTATGCTTTTAGAAATCTGTGTCACCTTTGATAGCATGGCACATAAGTCTTTTTAAAACCGACTATAAAAAAATGCTTATATGTTAAGTGGAATGGTGTACTATAGAACCCACAGTAAACATGTTTTCTTTCTTCCAGTCTTTTTCTTTTTTTCCTCTCTTGTGAGTGTACTTTGCAACTATGGACATAATTATAAATTTACGATATGTCGCGCCACAATGCCCGCTGCCAATATTTTACAACTTACGAGCGAGCATTTCAAGTGTTTTATGCTCCTCTCCAGACTTTGATAGGCAAAAATTACTGTCTTAGTTAGAATTGATCTCCTTTATGAGTTTTTGGAGGCTGAGACCTCAACAACACAGCTTGGCCTTGCTGAAAGCACCCACCGGAGTACCATAAGCAGCGATTGCAGTGCACAGAACCAAGACAAAGAGGCTAAAGGCCCTATATTTATGGCTCAGGGTTCCAGCAACAGCGAAAGAGAGCAAGGAGTATATTTCAGTGACTGCTTTGGAGCTCTGATGACAGCAGGAATGGAGGAAACTGTATTTTATCAGAGACAAGCTCCTGCGACGGTTCATTCTTATTCTAAAAGATACAGACTCTTTCAACAGGTTACCATCTATGCATTAAGATGGCATTCCAGGCCTGGCGTTTCTTGTTTAGCATTTAAAGAAAGATGTTGCATTGCGTTCCTTTTCTTTTTCTTTGTAGCATGAAAACATTTTTTTCTTTGGGGTTTTTATGTTGAATACATCCAATGGCAAACCTTTATCCAAATATAGTGTTATTTTTTTCATAGTTTGAGTCATAGCTTCATCTTTTGAGGCAAATTTCATCTTTTAGTCAAGTTTAGTCTGACAAAAATTGCATGTAATTGTAGTAAAGTATAACATTATACAGAAAGTGCTAAATTAAACCAAACACAAATTTACAAGGGAAAAGTATTATGAAAACCTGAGCTCCTGAAATAACATAATAATAATTATTATTATTATTATTATTATTATTAAATGTTATTTTAATTTTACTTATTGCATTTTAATATTTTTAAGTTTTTTCTCTTCATATATTTGTAAACCTATGTTTTAATTTAAATAGTGACAGAATTTTCATTTTTGGGTGATTATTTGACATCCTTATGCCCCATTTTTATGTTTTTGTTCACTGTTGACAATCTGTGTTCGTTAACAAAGATTCCTGTCTGCAATTTTGCATTTTAGCTGGGTGAGGTTTGCATTTAACTGGTTTGAAAGGAAAAATTGTGCAGTAATTTTGTTGATGAGATTAGCATTGTATATTTACCAAACTTTTGTTTCAACTTTTATTTTAGGAAGCTATGGGGGGGGAAAAAATTATTTTTGTTTTCTTTGCTCACAAAAAGTATTCATGTAGCTTCATAAAATTAAGGTTGAACCACTGATGTCACATGGACTATTTTAACAATGTCCTTACTACCTTTCTGGGCCTTGAACGTGGTAGTTCCCTTGCTGTCTATATTTTGGATTTTATCCAAAATATCTTAATTTGTGTTCCGAAGATGAATAAAGGTCTTATGGGTTTGGAACGACATGAGGATGAGTAATTAATGACAGAATTTTCCTTTTTGGGTGATTAATTGTCATCCCGATGCCCCATTTTTATGTTCTTCTTCATTGTTGACAAACTATGTTCGTTAACGAAGATTTTTGTCTGTAATTTAGCATTTCACCTGGGCAAGGTTTGCATTTAACTGGTTTGAAAGGAAAAATTGTGCAGTAATTTTGTTGCCGAGTTTAGCATTGTATATTTACAAAACACAAACTTTTGTTTGTCAGTAATAAAGAAGGATGATTAAAAGGCTTGGTCCGATGCCTGGAAATATAACAACACACAATACGTATGTGGTTGTCATTGAAGATGTGTTAAGTCGGTGAGTCCATGAAAATCTGTCATTGTCTCATTGCCAGGTTTATTTCACTACCTCAGTTCCTTCTACAGACTTGAAACGGTGTCTTGTTCATGTCACAAATGTCTTCTTGCACAATTACAGGGAAAACTCAATTCTGTATTAATGTTCAGGGAAAAAATATGCCCGGTTGACTGATTAACAGAGCGAATATCCTTCATTTCGTTCTAACACTGCAAGAAATGTCTAATCAGGACCCTGTCACCAGTCAGCATCTCCAGACGAGCCGTAATTCAGCCACCCTGCCGCTACCTGTGCTTTGATCAATCTGTGAATTACGCCCTGTCCTCTGGGAGCCACCAAATTTTCACCGGCTTTAAAATCATATTCCACTTGGAGATATAAAAGACGTATAGTGGCCAGGCGGCACTGTGTTCTGCAGGGTGTCCGGTAAAGATAACACGACCACTTCCTCCCATGAAGAGGGAAAAGCGCTCATTAGAATATATTATACTGGTGTCCTGCTTTCTCTGTGAAAAAAAAAAAATCACAACAATAATAAGCTGAAGGGCAGAAGGTACATCCTTGATCTTTTTTATCTTCTCTGTCCTGATTAACAATTTAATTACATTTTAAACAGTTTGTATATTTCAAAACACTGTAAACTAGTAGAAATAAAACTCCGTACAACTTGTATTTTACTTTTCATTAAATAGAACTTCTGTGGAGTTTGTGGCTGATAGTTATGTTTCTTGCTATTTAGATGCAAAACAGTTCATTATAGGTGTAATGAATGTGTGAGCCCATTTGCATCTGATGAAAAAAATATAAGGCCGTGTTACAATAGGTAATTTCAGCAACATTGCCTGCATCTGCTTTCAGCCTGATATCAAAAGTTAAAGTTCTTCAATGCATCTACTTGTGAATAGTTTGCATCGCACTGATGGTTTGCTTATAATTACAAAACTAAATCAGGCCGTACCTGCAGGGAAGCTTGGCTCGGTTAGACAGCTGTCTAATGCACAAAAAAGGCAGATCACTGCAGCTTTATGCACAAAATGAACACATTTAGCTGAAGTCTAAGAGGCACTTTGAAACAGAATATCTGATAGAAAGGAGAACACAAATAATTGCATGGGGTTTGTGTATTGTAACTAGAGAAAAAGTGTTTTCTTTTCAAGTAATCATATAGCTGTCTAAGAAAAAACTTTGTTGGGGATCTGCTAGTTCATTTCACTTTTTGCCAAATGGGGCAAGTTGTCACAATGAAACATGCAATTAAACCTCAGAATAAGCTAAATTTAAAACATAAAACTATTATGAATTGCAAAACAATGCATAAAACAGCATGCAAGCATGAAAAGATGTGCCATGGAAAAATATAATTCCATCATCAGTTCATTTGTTTGTTTTTTGGTCTTTCATTTGTGCATTTATTAATTTGCTTGTTTGTTTATTATAAGAACTCTATCATAGTGCGAAAGGACGTCTTTCTCATCTTGACTGGATAGCCAGTCTCAGTGATGATACTCTGTGATAGTTTTGTAGTTGAGAGTCTATAGTTACATCAGCAGAAATTATTGATTCCTTTTCCTCCAGCTGTCTTTGTAGTTTTCAAAGTCCATACCATGTGGAGAAGCAACACAGATATAAGAAATAACTGTATGGCACAGTGTAAATGTCAAAGTGTTCTCCTCTTTTACAATGTTTGTTGGTTCATGGTAAAAGTGAACTCACCATGTACATAGAACTAACTTTCCCAAATAGAGTTGAATAGAAAAATTAACATGAACAAAGAAGGTCACAAAATGTAACTAATTTAGCTATTTGATTAGTAACCTAAATATTTCTTATATTCATTTGATATTTCAAACATCATAACATTTATTTGATCAAAAAAAATCCAAAAAGTTAATTTTTAGGCTTAAATTTGACTTGAATCTCATATTTTCAACATAGTCTCTGAATTTTGGACCGCACTGTATAATGAACATGAATGCCATTATGTTCTTGAACGTGCATAGACGGCAGTAATTTCCCATCTCTCCTTGTTCATAGAAATTTGATGTACTAATGTACAAAATGAGAATGTGTTTTGAGGAAAATAACCTCATCATTCCATATGACATTTTTAGGAAGGGCTAAATAGTCCATAAATTTGAACATAAAGTCATAAATGCCAGAATAAGGCAGAAAAGGGGAGAAAAGTTCAAATTGTAAATGTGCTGTGAATAATGAGATCTCCAGCTGAATGTGGGCAAGAAGGAGATAAAAAGATGAGGGAAAGAAGGAGAGAAATTCGACTGTAAACAGTGGAAGGCAAAAGAAGGAAGGTAGAGTGAGAAAGAGAGAGAGGGAGTGAGAAAATCTCATAAAAGCACTGCTGCGTATGGCTACATTTTACGCCGGTATGTGGGAAAGGGACGGCAGGTTATGATCGGGTAGAGAATGAACTGCTATGGTTTTATTGGGTTACATTAGCATAGAATGCCATTATGTTCTTGAACGTGCATAGACGGCAGTAATTTCCCATCTCTCCTTGTTCATAGAAATTTGATGTACTAATGTACAAAATGAGAATGTGTTTTGAGGAAAATAACCTCATCATTCCATATGACATTTTTAGGAAGGGCTATATAGTCCATAAATTTGAACATAAAGTCATAAATGCCAGAATAAGGCAGAAAAGGGGAGAAAAGTTCAAATTGTAAATGTGCTGTGAATAATGAGAGCTCCAGCTGAATGTGGGCAAGAAGGAGATAAAAAGATGAGGGAAAGAAGGAGAGAAATTCGACTGTAAACAGTGGAAGGCAAAAGAAGGAAGGTAGAGTGAGAAAGAGAGAGAGGGAGTGAGAAAATCTCATAAAAGCACTGCTGCATATGGCTACATTTTATGCCGGTATACTGTATGTGGGAAAGGGACGGCAGGTTAAGATCGGATACAGAATGAACCGTTATGGTTTCATTGGGTTACATTAGCATACCACAACCCTGATCTCAGCCCCTCTAGGTTTATGTTTGGAATATGCATGTATATATTAAATGCTTGCTTTTGTTGTCACGTAATGAAAGCAAATGTGCGGCAGATCTGATTCATGGAGTGATAAAGCATCTGTTCAGATGTAAGAATCATCTGAATACAATTACTATAAAATGAAATGTTATTGAGTCCTCATTCAGTCAAGGATTTCATGGCTTTTTGAAGCATTATGAGAGCCACAGAAATATTTTCTGATATTACATAAGATAAAACACCAAACTGAATACCTGAATTCATTTGGTTATATATAATGCAAATTCATCTTTTTTTAAAGGAAGTGTAGTTATTAGTCTCTTATTGGCCTGTTTAGACAAGTCCTCCATAAAGCAAACAAAACAAGCCCTGCAGATTAATAACATAACAAGTTTTACTTCAAATGTGGCTTCTTATTACAGAATGAGGCAGAAATTCTATTATTTAGTAGTATTCTATACAGTAACAAGGGCTATTTCGATTAGTATTGCATTATAAATATATAGTTCAGTCATGAAATTCTAGATGGCACATTCTGACGGGGTGTTAACACAACTGATGATATTCAGAGAGTTAAACGACTTGGCACAAGCTGACTGGTTCATGCTGCATATGCAGCCAATGAGCTTACTGCCTTGCATTTATATGGCTGGCTAGCATTCACTTGAGATTCCTGCAGCGCGCTTTCAGAGTTCTCTGAAACCCTCCACCTTCCCCAGCTCCACCTGTATAGATCTGCTACGGGTTATTTTATATGCTATTTGTGCAGCAGCAGTATGTCTTAAATACTCATGGCACTGTGGTGAGATGGCTTGAGGGACACAGATAAACCATATACTGTTGCATTCGTGTGCTGATTCTCTTCACGTTTCATCAGTCAAACATTCCCATCCGCACGGTATTCAGCCACAGCGATAGTTGGATGCTTTTGGACATATAAGGGATTTCCTGGAAAGTCATTTGTTTTATTATTCCTATTAGTCTCGCTTTTGGACTTTCTGTATGAGGACACCCTCCGTCATCGAGTATGAATAAAACATAAGTTACATGTGAGAGTTTAGTGCTGCGTGCTTTTTCATTTTGATATCACATATCACAACACCCCTAATTAACACGATAACATGATATTACATTTTTTTAAATACCACGATTATCGCAAATACCGGTATATTGTGACACCTCAATTAAGAGATTAAAATATTAGTTGTACTGATCTATTAAGAGATTAAAATATTAGTCATTATTGTTCTATTAGGAGATTAAAATATTTGTCACGTCACTTCAATTCAATTCAATTCAATTCAATTCAATACTTGCTTAACTGGCATGACAATTGTTACAATGTATTGCCAAAGCATAGTATTTACATTGAATCTAGAGATATGTACAGATATGTATTTAATAATAAAAAAATAATAAATGCATGTATATACATTTTTTTTTTTTATTGAGCAAATCAACATTTTAGAATTCTATATACAATTTAAAATTTAGAGTGGTGTGTGTGCATGTGTGTGTTTGTTGACGCATCACTGATTTGTTGACTCCTCCCTCTTTTTGTGACAGGCATGTATCGTCCTGCTATTAAGATACAATCTCTTTTTTCCCCTTAAATATTAATAATAAATATTAAGTTGTGTTTTATTGTTTAACATTTTGAAGTCAGGGTAAAGTATTTCAAATTTTGGATAAAATGTATTTCTAATTTTTTTCATAGTTAGGGCAGCTGGTGAGGAAGTGTTGCTCTGTCTCCACTTCTCCATGGTTACAGTATGGGCAGATGCGGCTCTCTTTGGGCAGCCAGTTCTGCTGATACCTGCCTGTCTCTAAAGTCAGAGTATGATTGCTCAGTCTATACCTTGTAATTTCTCTGTACCTTCTCATTTTGTCTTTCACGGTACTCAGATATTATATTATTGTAGTTGCTATTGCTCTATTAAGAGTAGGGCTGTCAAGATATCAGATTTTTCACTACACTATTATCATGGCCAAAACAATGATATATTGCGATATCTACAGATATATATTCTCAGAAAAAAGTCTCAAAATATAAACTCAAAATCGTGAGATGTAAACTCATGAATATTTTGAGAAAGTCGCAATTAACTTTTTATTTTTATTTTTTACTCCATGATGGAAAAAAATCCCAGTGAATAACTAAAAAGCATATGCCATATATTTATGTACATTTTTTAAATGAATGTGTTCAGTGGAAATGCTTTCATTATATAGGTTCAACATGCACTCATTTGTCATTATTAGTTTTATGTAGCCAACATCACATTAGCAAACAACATGATTATGCACTTCCAGACCTCCCTGATAATTGTAATACAATTATGTTGTGACTGGTCACTGTAGGCTTTTCTTCTGCTGTCAGAATCAAACAGAGACACATGCTTAGACAAAATGACAGGGGAAGAAAAGAAGAAAGAGGGAGTCTGAGCTAAAACTGAGCTTAACTGACAGTCTGAGCCAATGCTCAGTGATTTAGTCTTGTGTGCGGGAGCCTCTGGGCTCAGCGCTCATGGGATCATTGCACATTGTAATGCCCTGTGACACCAATGGAACTCTTTCTCCAAGGCCTTACAATTGGTGCTTGTCTCCTCAGTGTTGCACACATGTCTTCATTTCTCTCAGTTTCTGAGGGATGCTAATGTCTTTTTAAGTGGCCCGAATGCATTTCTATCTGTATTTGATAATTCCCCTAATGTGACAATGTTTCTAGCTTGTACAACATTTTGCAATGGAAGGTGTTGGGAAATTCTGTTAAGAGTTTTTCAACTAAACTGTCTGTGCTGAAGACAAATTGGCTTGTCCTTATTTCAAGTAGTGATCAATCAGCAGTGCACAATGATTGCTAAAGTTTTAATAAAACCTCACTTTGTTGCTCCTATATAGTTACAGTAGGTGACTTGTACTCATGTCATGTGATTAACGTTATTGCCTCTGCTGTTTTTTTTTTTCCTATAACACCCGCACTGAGTCGCTCAATAACTCACGCATTCATATTATGAACCATCTCATGTTCTCTCATCTCACTAGATTTGAAGCTCATAACAGCTCAATATAATTCATTCACCTTCTCCAAGGTTTCACAGTAATAATAACCATAATAACTTTTCTCACTCTCCTTCTGTTTTTCAGATGAGTTCAAGGCCTTTCTCAAGAAATTGCCAACAGATCATTTTTTAAACACCTCTGCTGTCTTAAAGTTCTGGACGTCAGATCTGGTCCTGCAGAGACGTTATGGTCTGCTGGAGGCGAGCACTAAAGTGGTGCTGGAAAAAGCCATCAAGATAGTGCGCAAACTCTTCGCTCTCAGCAAGCGCTGTCCTACACAGCCAAAGATCAGCCTGCCTAGAGAAAGGTACGAGGCCATATGATCTTTTTTTTTTCTTTCATTGCAACACATTTAAGGTAGTATGTACAATGTGAGTTTCAATTAAATGTATAGTTCATCCAAAACCCGAAACTACATCATTTACTTTTTACTTTTTTTGATTATGAAAACAAAAAGTTGCCAGATATCTGAAAAGACAGATGAGAAATGAGGCTGGAGGTTTTAAAGATTTAAAATTTAGGCCGCATTTAAACTGTAGGTCTTGATGCCCAATTCCAATTTGTTGACTATATCCCTTTTTTTATTTTTTGACAACCAGTTTACATCTTCTTTTAAAAGTGACCCATATCCAATATCTGCATTTACACAACCTAAGTTAGACGTACTGACCCAGAAAAGTGTTCACCTGTGTTGACGTCATTTGCCGCCATCACTTTTTCCAAAATAAATATTAAGTTGTTTTTTATTGTTTAAAATTTTGAAGTCAGGGTAAAGTATTTCAAATTTTGGATAAAATGTATTTCTAATTTTTTTCATAGTTAGGGCAGCTGGTGAGGAAGTGTTGCTCTGTCTCCACTTCTCCATGGTTACAGTATGGGCAGATGCGGCTCTCTTTGGGCAGCCAGTTCTGCTGATACCTGCCTGTCTCTAAAGTCAGAGTATGATTGCTCAGTCTATACCTTGTAATTTCTCTGTACCTTCTCATTTTGTCTTTCACGGTACTCAGATATTATATTATTGTAGTTGCTATTGCTCTATTAAGAGTAGGGCTGTCAAGATATCAGATTTTTCACTACACTATTATCATGGCCAAAACAATGATATATTGCGATATCTACAGAAATCTAGAAAAAGATATGAAAATATTATAATAAATAATAATAATTAAAAGAACACATTTTATGCCCTCAGCAACAAGTATGACTTTCATTTTGAAATCGATCTGGTCCTGCAGAGACGTTATGGTCTGCTGGAGGCGAGCACTAAAGTGGTGCTGGAAAAAGCCATCAAGATAGTGCGCAAACTCTTCGCTCTCAGCAAGCGCTGTCCTACACAGCCAAAGATCAGCCTGCCTAGAGAAAGGTACGAGGCCATATGATCTTTTTTTTTTCTTTCATTGCAACACATTTAAGGTAGTATGTACAATGTGAGTTTCAATTAAATGTATAGTTCATCCAAAACCCGAAACTACATCATTTACTTTTTACTTTTTTTGATTATGAAAACAAAAAGTTGCCAGATATCTGAAAAGACAGATGAGAAATGAGGCTGGAGGTTTTAAAGATTTAAAATTTAGGCCGCATTTAAACTGTAGGTCTTGATGCCCAATTCCAATTTGTTGACTATATCCCTTTTTTTATTTTTTGACAACCAGTTTACATCTTCTTTTAAAAGTGACCCATATCCAATATCTGCATTTACACAACCTAAGTTAGACGTACTGACCCAGAAAAGTGTTCACCTGTGTTGACGTCATTTGCCGCCATCACTTTTTCCAATTTGTCCGCTTACATGGCAGACACAAATGCATGTATCGGAATTCTTGTGTTTTTTTTTTCCTGCTTACATGGTCGTGGGTCATATCCGATCTGTGCCCCATCTGAGAAAAAAAATCGGAATAGGGTCACTTGAACCATGTAATTTAAAAGCGGCCTTGGACATGTGGTGCCCATATAGAGTGAAAGTTTCTGAAGAGTGGTCAGTGTGTGCACACTATAATCAAGAGCTCCAAGCAAGTGACAGGTTGTAGTTAGCATCCTTCAGTTTGAAGACTTTCACTAGTCAAAAGTATTTTTGTGAAATTCTTAAGTGATGTCGTCAGTGCACTGAAAATAAAGATTAAAAACAGGGTGACTTTTCTTAAAAGAAAACAACTTGTGCATTCATCGTTTTTTAGTCACAAATTCTAGGGTTAGTTTCATTGCAAACAATCAGCTATGTAACGAAGATGCCCTCAAAAGAAAGTTACGAACTTCACTAATGTCTGGCCAAGTCTGAGATCTGAACAGAAATAATTCCAGAAATGCAATTCTTACTAAAAGTAATTCCAGAAATGCAGTTCTTCGTGTTCTATTCAGTTTGTTTGAATGATAATAAAGCAAAAATCTTTTAACAGATGACTGATTTCAGAGGAGTTTTTCATCAAAATAGAAGATTCACATAAGAGATAACCAGTACTAAATTATTGAGCCAAGTTGAACCAAGATACATCTGTCTGAGTCAACATTAATGTGTGAGAACTGCTTAGTGGTTTATTTTACTGCCTGAATGGCATCTTGACATCAAAGGCTCTCATGAACAAGAAGTACATGTTACATTAGTGGATTTATAAGATTATTAATAAACTCAAGAGTCCAGGACAAAAGGATGCCTGATGAAATGAAATCTCACAGGGAGGCAGCCAACAGAAAGGGCATGTGATGCAAGACATTTTATTTATGTATGCATGGCATTACGTATGCGTCAACAGTTGTGAAGTGAGTAGGAAGATAATGGAGAGCCCATGGAGTTGGAGCATTTATTTAAGTGACTTGTCTCTCGCTAAATTGGATGAAAGAGAATAAAAAGAATGCACCGTCTCCTCACACGCATTCCCAAAGGCTTTTAAGACTCACTTCCTCTACTGGTTAAGAACAATTTGCATTTGTCAAAGAACTGGCCATCAGCACTCGATTAATATTCGTATCAATCAGCAAGAGAAAATGAATGCCTCATTTACCACAAAGAAAATAAGGCCGATGTCAAGTCTTCACTGAACAATTTTAACATGTTAGTGAACAATTTTTCTTGTCAGCGAAGCCCAGATTTCTTTCGATTTCATCTTTATTTAGTAAAGCCAAGCCTGTCATTTTTTCAGGAACTAATCTTGTCCGTAATTATCACCTTCTTCCTTGCAGGACTCTGGGTTTTTGGCTCAACAAAGCCCAGTCTCTGTTGTACTGCAGCGAGCATGGTGTGTACGGCACCTTCTCTGAGGAAATGCAGGGCTGCATCTGCGCCGCTGAGCAACGCACTGTCTGCCAGGGCAACGTGCCATGTAAGGTGGGTGAGGGGACCCTCTGCTCGTCCTGCGCCCCAGACAACATCACCCGCTGTGGCACATGCCTCCCAGGCAGCATCCTCTATATGGGATTCTGTCGTCCCAACATTGCCAACTCTTTGGACCACTACATCAACTTTGACTTTGACATGCCGGACGCAGAAATGCGTTACCTCCTCCAAAGGCTCGACAGCCGCATGGAGGTCCACGCCATCTACATCAGCAACGACGTGCGTCTGGGCAGCTGGTTCAATCCGGCGTGGAGAAAGCGCATGCTGCTCACCCTCAAGAGCAACAAGAACAAGTCCAACCTCATCCACATGCTGATGGGGATCTCTTTCCAGATCTGTTCCACCAAGAACAGCACGCTGGAACCCGTGCCTGCTATCTATGTCAACCCCTTCGGGGGCAGCCACTCCGAGAGCTGGTTTATGCCCATCAACCAGCAGGAATTCCCAGACTGGGAAAGAACTAAATTGGACGCCTCACTCCAGTGCTATAACTGGACCCTCGCTCTTGGCAGTAAGTGGAAGTCCTTCTTCGAAACTGTGCACATTTACCTGCGCAGTCGCATAATCACAGACAATCCCACCGCCAACGAGACGCTTTTTTATGAGCCACTGGACCTGGATGACCACTCGGCCAACCTGGGCTACATGAAAATCAATAGCCTGAAGGTCTTTGGCTACAGCATGCACTTTGATCCAGAGGGAATCAAGGACCTGATCCTGCAGTTGGACTACCCGTACACGCAGGGTTCGCAGGATGCGGCCTTCCTGATGCTTCTGGAGATGAGGGACCGCATTAACCGGCTCTCTCCGCCAGGAGCCCAGTCGCTGGACCTCTTCTCCTGCCTGCTGAGGCACAGGCTCAAGCTTTCGTCCAGCGAGGTGGTACGCATACGGGAAGCGCTCCAGAGTTTCAACGCCAAGCTCCCCAACTCCACCGAGCCAGAACTCAGCCAGCTGTGCAGCTAGCTCAAATGAGGCTCTGTTGCTCATTTTTGCCTGCCTGTGAGAATGTATTTGTAAATGTGATGAGAGAGAAAGGGAAAATAAATATATTGTCAGTGTGCGTGTAAATGTTTGTGGATGAGATTGTCTTTGAATCCTCTTCCTTTGGGCAGCAATTGTAAGAAGCAGAATTTTTTATTGTGACTGATACAGGAGCGTACCTTAGAAGCCGTATGTTCCCAGAATATTCCCTTGCTGGGAAAACCTTGTTGGATACTTAGTGTCTTTGAGTAAGGGTTCCTTTTGAGACGATGGCGATTTTAACTAAGTGGACTGCCTCTTCATGATTCATGAAAAAGAACATTTTAAGTGAGAATATATAGCTACGATTTCTTAGCACATATGTGCTGAAGTTGTAGTTATTCTTGGTGATGTCATTGTTCAAGACGAATCCAGAGAATCGATCTATTCCGATGTAAAGTGTCAGAGCACAGTGGTCCAATGGTTATAACAATCAGCAAAGAATCAAATGTGCTTTTCTATTTTATCTGGAGTCGCAAATCCTGTATTGTGAGATCTGTATATCTGTATTTAATGTGGGACTGAATTGCCAGAATGTTGAATAGAAATTCCTTTGTATTCCAGAGATATTGCTAAACCAAAAGGTAAACATGAAAGCAAATTGAATGGCAAAATTTCTTTACTGTTTTTTTTTTATGTTCACTGAAATCTCTTTTGAGAAGGCAACCTTAAGGTTGCAGTACATACTTACAATATTGTTTTGAACAGGTTTGTGGGCTGCTTTGTAAATACTGCTCATCTCATTCAAGACGTGAAAAGCTTCACATTGCTTCTTGGATATATACAGATAAACACCCATATTTGTACTTTTTTGAAAGTGCAAAGACCAAAAAAAAACAAAAAACATACACTTCAACACAAAACAATTGCCTTACGAAGTGAAGTCTCTGTTCTGATATCAAAGCACACCTGGCTGTATGTCTCTCTCTTTAAGAAAAAAAAGAAGATTTTTTTCTCTTTCTTTTTTTTCCTCAATACTAAATTCTAATTTCAATTACAGTGACCTCTAATCTGTAAATGTCAGTTTTTTTATTGAAGTATTATATGAGGAGTGCATTACATGTTATCTATGTGCAAATACAGAGCAAACTATTTGCATCACCTGGTTCAATAGCTTGGTTTTCCACAACATTTCCCTGCTTTTCTATAAAACATATGATGATGTGAAGACGCATAACTGTAATACATGAATTAATTTAGTATCTCTACATCTAGAGGCAATTATTTCCATTCAGCATTTAATAACCATACATGTACTGCTTAAGTGTTCTTGATTAAGTTACTTGGGTTGTAGCATTTGTCAGCACAAACAACCACAGAATTACAGCCTTTGACAACACAGAGCATTTATTACTGCTTTTTATATAAAACTGGAATGTGTGGAAATGTCTGTGAAAATTGCGTATATGCATCAACATAAAAAAAACGATCAGTTTTCTGTCAAGATAAGATGGATCGCTCAATATATGGGGAGCAACGTTTACAGCGCTACATAAAAAAAAAAACCAGAATAAAAAAAGTGCAATTTATGCGGTTGTCATGGAGAGCTGTAGGACCTTCACATTGTCGTCTGTCACGATATATCTGTGACTCAACTGAGAAGGGGGAAAAACATTCTTGCTAAATTCAGAAGATGGAAATCACAGGGAGTCTGTAAATATGAGTTGTTTATCTTAATGTCTAAGACAGGAATCAGTTTTCGCACCTTCAACAAATTGTCAAGACAGTGAAGGGTGTCTAATCAATCACAACAGCCCTATGTAAACTGGCATAGTCTCGTTCTTGAGAAACAGAGTCTGAATATTTCTGTATTTTATGATTTATGACTAAACTGCCTGACGTTACAATGTATTTTTGGTAACACTTTATAATAACTTTCATAAATTTACTTATAAACGATACTAACATATATACTGTATACTACCGTCCAAAGGTTTGGGATTGGTGCGATTTTTTTAAAAGAACTTTTTCAAATAAATCTGTTAGTGTCTTATGCTTTAACTCTTTTCTATTTTAATATACTTGAAATATTTTAAAATGTAATTTATTCCTGTGATGGCAAAGCTGAATTTTCAGCAGCCATTACTCCAGTCTTCAGTGTCAAACTATCTTTCAGAATTTTTTTTTTCTTGTTATTATTAATGTTGAAAACAGTTGTGCTGCTTCATATTTTTGTGGAAACCATGATATATTTTTTCTGGGATTCAGCTGCATTTATTTTAAATAGAAATCTTTTGTGACATCGTAAATGTCTTTACTGCCACTGTCAATTTAAAACGCCATTGCTGAAAAAAAGTATTAGTTTATTTTAAAAAAAGAACTCTTACTGACCCCAAACTTCTGAACTATAGTGTACATTAAAGTTATGAATATTACTTTCATGTGTATAATGTAATCTATTAACAAGTGATCTTTTAGGCATTATGTAGGCATAATATACTGTTCAAATATGTATTATATAAAAAGATATGAAAGTTATTAAATAGTGTCACCTATTTATCTCATGGACATGTGAGATATGAATCATCTTTTTAGTTTGTTTGTTTTTTATCCCCCAATCTAATATATTTCTGATTAAAATCGCTCTAGCCATCATGGTATCATTCTTGTTTATGTGCACAGTTGACTGAGAAAGCTATTACATTTTTCTGTGCAAAGTCATGAGATGAAAATTCATTATTCACTGAGGCTCTGACCATCTACTCAGATTGTGCTGTACCTATTGTAATACACTCTCATGTCAAAGTGAACATACTAATGTCTAATCCAGCTATTTTTGGGATTCTAGCTTAAACAATTTAAGCTTTCTTTAAGCAGATTTCATGTTAACTTCCACCAAATATCTAAAACTGTACTCTGTATTTCATTTGAGGCTTTTACCTTCAACACAGGCCAGGCAGCTCTCAAGATTCTTTACTGTAACAGTTACAAGCAGCTTTGTTTTCATTTCTTTGGGAATTCACCAAGGGTTTTATTCTGATATTGCTTCTCAGATACACAAGATTATGCTTTTCTAGAAACATGTCAAATGCGACCTACTTTCAGGCTTTTTCTGCACGCTGTTTCAGTGACTTAAAAATAAAATGTGAGGTTTTTCAGATTCCAGGAAAGCGTTTGAAACTCAGTCCTTATTAGCATAGTTTGAAAAAAAAAAATCCTCTAATGTGCACAGTAATGCTGTGGCAAGGGGGTAAAAAATTATTTGTAGTGAAATCATTGCATTAATTAATTTCAGCCTGTAGTTATTTACTGAGCATGCTCTGAAACAAAATGGCATGTTGTCAAGCGAATCCAGCTCCTGGAGTTTGAGGTATCCGTTAGCGTCATACTAGTCGCTGAGTGAACTTACACATCAGGACTCCCAGAAAACCTCAGACAGGAAGGACATTTCAGCCCTGTACTTAATTCCAGTTGCAATCAACTTCCCTCTCATCCTATCTTTAAACTTCATTTCTGTGTTGAGGATAGCCAGACACCCATAACTGTATATCTGTATGAACACAACATTCCAGACAGCTTTACCATGCTGTAAACATCAAGTGACTGAAATTGTATCTCTGTATCTCTCATAAACAGCCTGTACATCCACCGTTTTTATATATAACATTCAAATAACATTTAATCTCACAGAGTTCAGTCCAGGGTCCTGCCTTCAGCCTCCATGCTTTGCCATAGTGCAACATATGCTTTTTTTTTCAATGTCCCGAACCAAAGTGCTGAATGTAAATAGTCTGACTGCATCCATTTCTATGAGAGACAATATAGCTCCGTTACGAGCGTGTGGTGCCAGCTTGAAGTATTGCAGAGGGGATTCTGTATGTGGTGTATGATTCTGTACAGAGTCAGATATGGGCAGTGTGGTCGTGAAATGAAACATTATCTTTATACTCTTAAGATCATTTCTCTCTCTCTCTCTCAATGTTTTAACAAGATGTAAATGTTCTTATATGAATTAATAAAAGGATGAAACAATCCTTTCCCCCCATGGAGTCTAAATAAATGCTTTACTGGGTAAGTGCCATCTCCTTTCTACCATGAAGAGCATACTCTTTGATCTGTTATACAGCAACAGACGACCATTAAAAGATTAAATGTAGCCATTGTTTTCCATGGTACTAATCATTTACTTTTATGGAGACATTCATTTGTAGGCTAATTTCTAATAGGTTTTTAGAACAGCAGTTTTCTATTTAAAATAAACAAGGTCTGTAGTTCACAGGGTTGTACCTTATTTGGAATTAAACTGAAAATATATTTTAAACTCCAATTTCTAAATTTAAATTTGAACTGATTTTATGTATATTACGCAACATAGGCTCATTGGGAAAAAAAAACATGCCTTTTTATACAATTTTGCAGAACTCCGTAAAACAAACAACTGTTTCACAATTCACGGCATATTACAGTTTAAATGACCACTAGTGACAGTAAAACACCAACAACTTTTATTAATTTTCACACAAATTATGATTACAGCGGCAGATTATCAACTAATAAAGACTTATTTTTATGCAGTTCCTTGCACAATACTATGTTTATCGACTAATAAAGACTTATTTTCATGCAGTTCCTTGCACAATACTATGTCATGACCTCAAAACACTTTTACCATAGCGCCTTGTTTGTAAACGAATACATTTAGTTGTTTGCAACACATAATCAGCACTATATATGTATGGCTATTCTGACATGGTAAACTTGTTCGAGAGCACACCTGGTACAACACTGCACTTTCAATGCAGAGCGCTCAGGAATGAGTCCTGTGAAATATGATTCACAATAAAACAACTCAAAGACTTATAAAAGCAAGCTATGGCATGGTTAGTGAATGTGTTTTTATCTCATACTTGCTTTTGTTAATATTATGGGTTAAGGTTTAGTGTAGGTGGAGCATTATTTTCAAATGTGATAGAGCATTAACCTTTTAGGGCCATTTCATTTCCGAATTCTAGCGATATGTACAACAAACTACAATTTAAAAAGTTACCAGATTCACATTCATGCGTTTCGGATAAATCTGAATGCACTTTTGGCGCCACTCACTGGACATTTCCTTTTGAAATTGTGATAAAGGGGGTATGAAGCAATGAAATATCATTCTGCAGAAATGTCGCACCAGGCATGTTTTTCAATGAGCCTGCATGGGTTGATATTACAATAGCAAACAGGAAGCAGAAACATTAGAAATTCCCAGTGCAAATCCTCAGTGACAATGATAATTCTCTTTCAGGTTTTAGGACTACAAACTGAAAAGGTTTATTAAATATAAGGGGACAGGACTGTTGCTGTATGTTTATGAGAGAGGCCAATCTGACCTCAGGGACTCTTTCCTACCGACTCTATATGTCCCTGCTGGAACAGAAATCCTGTGAGGAAACAGGAAGATAAGCGAGTCAGGGAGTTCAAAATATAATCTGACTTCAACACACCACACCGCAGAGCAAATAAATTCTTCCTGATTCTCCTCCAGTGTACGTTTGAGGATTCAAAGGCAGATAAAGAGACAACCCAAACAGGTTTAGCACAACTGAGAACAGGAAGAACGTTAACAAGACAGGTTTCCATGGGCATTGAGGGTGGATACACCGGCCTAGTTTATTTGTTCCATCTAAAACGGGGGTTTTAAAGAAATGAAAAGGTCAAAGCTGGTAGAGGAACAGAAGGAATTGGCACGCCAGCTTCCTCAGCTTCAGCAGAGATGTGTGAATCGATAAAATGGTTGGGGGCTGACAGAATGACAGCCACCGGGAGTCCTGAAGGACATCCTGTGAGGGAGAAGAGAAGAGTAGGGTAGAAGAGAATCTGACAGGCCACTTTAATGAATAGTAATTATTTTTCAAAAGAAACCGCTCTGTGGGTTGTAACAGAGAAATCCGTTTCCCACTCGAGGAATGAAGATGTGATTTGTTACTCAGGCCAACAGCAGGTTTGAAGAAGCAGAATCCTGACACAGAGGGTTAAAGTCCAGAGCAATGAGTCATTTTGAAGAAAATCTCTTTTATTGTGACTGAAACTCTAAAATATCAGAATTTTCTAATAGATTTTGTCATTAACTGTCTTTATACATGCATTAAAGAGACAGTTCACACAAAAATGAAAACTGTCTTCATTTACTTTGTTGTTCTTCTAAACCTATATTGTATGTGATTAGCTAAGCACAAAAATATCAAATCTGTTTTTTACGCATTTAATATGACTATGCATTATTATTATTTAAAAAAATGACAAAATACTATATTGTAACAATACTATTGTACTGTAAAATAAAAATCAGTACAATCCTAATAATAATATGTTTATATTATATTTTATTTTACAGAACAAAAGTAAAATTACTCAAATTAATATTTATGGTCATCTTGATTTCTTTCGAACTGTAAAGCGTAGAGCTTCTCCTACTTGTCTTTGTCTCCTCTTACTTGATAACAAAAGTTATGCAAGATCTCCTATAGGAGACGACGCTGTAAAAACTGTCTAATGTAATCCTAAAGCCAGCAGAAAGCACACGAACTGTGGATCCCTTCCCAAAAATAATGAAATAAAGGGTATTTTTTGCAAGAGTCTTTCTTGATCGTCTTCTTTGCGCTCCAGGCTATGTGCAGCTGAGAAAGTGAGTGAGTAACTCCTTAATGGCTCTGGCTCATTTGAAGCTGTGCAGAAAGACAGCGAAAGCAGCATTGGGAGAAACTCTAATGTGTGTCTGGCCTTGAAACATGTTGTCTTTCACGCATTCAAGTGTTTGATGATGGAATAGAAAACAGAATAATTGCATTTGCTGGTGTGCTGGATGCCACATTGTTTATTAGACGTGTGGTTTGGAATTCAGGGTGTATAGGTAGCGTTCATCTAAAGTTTATTTTGCATTACATTTTCTCATCATAAGTTGATTGGGGACTCTCTGTCCTACTATGCATTACATGTACAAATACTGCATTTTGTACAGAGAATTACAATGTACTTGATCTATACAATAGTTTGGTTGCTTTATTATTATTGTGCACAAGCAACAGAAAGCTAGACAGCAGCCAGCAGCAAAGTTTATAAAGGCTTTTAAATCAAAAGCCTCAGGGTGAACTGAAAGTAAACTTGTTGCGATCCGTATGTCACTGATAAACTTGACACAGCATCTAGAAGTACAATAGCAATCATGCTCACATGTACTCCTGCAATGCTTTTGCATACTCTGAATACTATTTCTTCCAACATGGGGAAGAGATGTTTTCAACTATAATTCAACTGCAATAAACATAGAAAATGAATGAGCATTATATGTTTGAAAACTCTACTGTTGGTGTTAATTTAACAACAGCTGGGCAACTGCTGTTATATTAAATTGTGCTTTGTAAATAAATTAAAGAAGAAAGAACTATCAAAACAAAGTCTGCATAATGTTGCTCCTAAATACTGTCATTTTTTTACTTCGACCAAAAAAGTGACCCATAATCCCTAATACAGGTTTCATAAGGTACCATATGATACCATACTTCATGGTACCGTACTGGTTATTGATGTTTTTTATTTACTAATATTGAATATTTAGTACTCCTAACTTGTTAATTTTTCCTAATGCATTCAGATCATTATCATCTGCTATCATCTAACACTCAGTTAAGTTAATCTTTGAAAATACTAATCCTTCATTAACAAGAATGTAATCTTTAGCAAATCAAATAATTAAAAAAAATCTGTTTTTATATTATACATTATACATTTGTGATGCCTAAATGCACATGTAGCATTCACTGACATTCATGAATGTATTTATTCACAAGCACCAGAATTATTTATTTTTTATATTTTTAAACTGAAGTGTACAGAATTTTTTTATATTAGCCAATTATGGGTAATGTGAACAAATATTGCCAACAGCCAGAATTTCAATATTGGTGCAGTCAGTCCTGCGCACATAGTTGGTCACATCAAAATTGAAAGTAACACACTTCAGATTATTAATTATTATTATTAATTATAAGTAGATCAAGAACCAAAAATTAACATGTTACTTTACTAATCCGCATATCAAAACACAAAAACTAATGAGCAGCAAAGGGTAAAAGTATCAATGAATAAATACGAATAAAATAATAAAAAGTTCTAAAAATAACAACAGTAATGCAATACGAATGTTGTGTATGATTAAGTAACATTCTAGATTTGAATTTAGACCAAATGAAATAAGTAAAATCCAATACTTTCTATTAAGAGGCCAACTGAAATTAGGATCATTATGGTCACCATGTGCTGACAGGCAGCGTAGGATGAGGAAACATCCAGAAGCAATGAAATAAAGGACATGAGCAGCAGCAGTGTGTGAAAACAAATTCTGCTTTTGTTAGTAAGCTTCATACATGCCTGGAGAGACAGCTTGTGCTGGAGAGAAGCGCTCACCATCAAGGGCAGGGTGGCCTGTGTGTCGGTCCCAGAATGAAGTGTCCCTGAAGATGTCCAAAGACTGTCTCTCCCTCCAGAGTTGACATGAGAGGGTTCCTCTAATCCAGACTGTCAGAAGGAGAAGCAAGGACACCCAAAATGAGCAGTAGGCAACTGATCCATATCACTGCTGTCAAAATCCCTGGGGAGGAAGAAGAACAGAATCGAGTGGATCAAGTCAAGCAGAATGTAAATTCAGACTATGAGGCAGCATGTGTGTGATGTTATATGTGATCTTGTGTGTGTGACTCAGAATCTGCTGGGAGATGACAATGGCACAAGCACACATGGGACAATAACAAGTGGAATAATATATATATATAGAACTTACTAATGATGTTTGGTCATTTACTACCATTTATTACTTGATCATTTATATCCGAATGGATGGCTCTAGAATGCAAATTAAATGGTGGTAGTCAAAACATTAGCTTGCAAGACTTTGTCTAGTGTGAGTCACAGCACAGACTGTCTCGTCTAGCAGTGAGAGAGCCATCAGTTTATGTGAGCTGCTGGTACGGTAGAATAATTCACAGTACCGTGGAAAGCATATCGCATAATTGTGATATCTCGTAGCACTTCGCTCTGCACCATAGATAACTGTCATTACCATCAGCGTTTCTCATTTCTCACACTTACATACTTATAAAATATAACCTTCACACAGTTTTGACAAGTTGCTAGTTTTCTCTAGGCATGTGCCTGGTTTCCACAATAATCTACAATGCAGCATTGCCACTGTAAAAACAACTTCAGCCTGCTCTGATCAGATCACAAGACAAGAACTTCTACACAAAGTGACAGAGTTTCCCCCACAAGATCAACAGTATTCACTCTGTTAGATTTCTCAAATAAAGCAGTGCAAAAAAAGCAAGTCACACATATCAAAACTTTTCTTAGGTTTCTCCTCCGAGTTTAGAAAATGGATCAAAAACTTGTTTGTGTTATTTATCTGAAGTTTATGTTTTATTTTATGTGGTCCCATTTAGGCCTACAGTAATAAAACTCTTTCAAATTCTTAAAATGAATAATAAACAAGAAAAGATAATTGAGGTATAAAATATTCTGTTGTCAAAAAAATTTGATGATTTTCTAGGTAGATCATTTAATGTTTGGGAAACAGGCACCAAACCCTTCTATTGGTAAACTAATAGGCTTTTCTAAACTTGGCAACCGCAAGTGCACAAAGTAAGAAACATTAGAAAGTTGGTTTTGTTTAGTGGCAATCTCTTTTCAGATGTTCCAGCAAAACTTTGAAAAAGTGGTCCCTATAATAAGGACAACCATTTTATAGGACTGTTCTCATTGTATAATTAGAGTTTATTTCGGCGAATGGTACATTGTGCCGCACAATGTGATTTCCAAATCTTTTTATCTATCTACAGATTTCTATCCAGAAGAACATAAAATTTTATTGAGGTGGTTTTGCACAGTTCTCAATTATGTTTTGTTTAGGTATCAGCTTTCCTTAGGAGAAAAAAAAACAGAAACAAATGATATAAAACCGTAAAAGAGATATAAAAAACAACAAATGGCATACAATAAGACTATAAAGCTATGAATGAATAGTGTAATGAAGTGTAATTCAAATATTTGACTTTTGAAGAATCTGGATAAATGTTCATATTGCAACCTCTGAATTTTGATAACAGACTTGACATGTTGAGCTGTTGAGTTGTCTTCTAAAACCCTAGGTAGGACCCAGCTAACAATGTTCTCAGAACTTTGGATATTGTTCTGGCAAGGTTCTCTCAAATTTATTTTTCTAGTAATGTTGAAAGAAAATTTGTTCAAAGTCATAACATTCTCAAAACATTTGCAAATCATTATTTACACATTGTTCATATACGTTTTTTTCTAAAATATTTTAGCTAGATGTTCGTCTAATATTTTTTAAGTGTTACTATTTGTTTCAGAACATTTAGAGAACTTTCAAATACAACATTCACATATTTGCATTTTTTTCTTCAACATTAAAGATAATATGAAGATTGTGGGTAACTAAACAGGTGTTGGTCCCCACTGACTTCTACACTGTGGAAGTCAATGGGGACCAGAAACTATTTTTGTGTACAGCAGAAAAAATTAATTCATACAGATTTGGAACAACATGAAAGTGAGTAAATGAACTATCCCTTTAATGTTTTTTTTTTTTTTTATAAAAAATAAAAGAAACCTATGTTTCTAATATTCAGAGCACAATTAGAACTGACATTTTTATAACTTTTCATAAATTAGCTAAATGTTCTTAGAACATACCTTTTGCTAGGTAAATACTGTACATAATATCACTGAGATTTTTCTCTGGTATCTATTGGCTTTTTATTTAATCTCACTGCAATCTCAGAGAAACAACTGAGGTCTTAAAGATCTCATTTGTGATTTTACTTTCCTATGGGTACATTTGTCAAATTCATGGCTTTCAAAGTCAATTAAATTATCGTTAATCCCACATAAACTGTCATCATAGCCCATTTTTAAAATGATTTTTCAACCAATTTTTCAGATAGTCAGAACTCTCATGGCTGATGCACCAACAAATGAGCAATTATTTGAGGCAATTATTTATTTGTCACCCTTCTCCCATACAACTAGGAGTGTCATATCTCCAACAGAAGAAGGCTAGACTACAGCAAATGAGACACCCTGACCAAAATTGATTTGCTGCTAGTGCGATGCTGCCTTAAAGTGGTGTTGATCTGTGGCTGTGATCAGAATAACGAGGCATCATGTGTTTTAAAGCTTCTAGAAGTTTGCTTTATGACATTTGCTGTATGTGGGTGTGAGTTTCCCGAGCTGCAAATCCCACAACGCTACTCACAGAACAGGAGCAGCTGCTCTGAGTGCATAAACACTGGCCAAACTGCAGAAAGCCACTGAGTAATGTTCAATATTTTTTCACTCGACACCAAGCATCAGTTTCTGGCATTTTTTTCAAGTAGTTGTTTGATTATAGTGGATGGTTTTGTGCTGCCCTGTTGTTTTGTGCTTTCCATGCTTTTCTCCCCAGTTAAAATTCTGCACAATGCCTCCACACAGAGCTACAAATGAAAGGCCTTTGCTCTCCCTAACTCTTCCACTAACCTGTTCTTACCTACCTCTGGCATTTGAGAGAGGGAAAATAATTAAACGTGTCCCTTTGAACTAACTGAATTAATATGCCTGAAGTCACAAGTATTTAGTGAGATTATTAATTAATGTGCACCTGTTGCTAAGTGGGCTGGAGTCACGGTAGCAATGCCTCCGGCATGTATATATGATCCATCATTTAATGACTCACTTGTAATTCCTGTTTTAAAGTAGACCTCTGTTACAAGAACAAACATCCTAATGCCCAAGAAATTAAAATTTTTGAAAATGTAAAAAGAAATGGAGTTATCTGTTTTTGCAAATAAACTCTTCATATATATATATATATATATATATATATAAATATAAAGAATAAGTGAAATAACCTTGTTTCTAATTCGAGGATGCTTCTGATTCCTATGCAGGCTGGGCTAAAATTGGTCATAAATTAACACGAGAGCAGGTTCCAGCCTCTGCACGTTCTTTCTCTTTTACTGCTTTAGCTTATCATCTCTGCTCTCATTCTATTTAATCTCTATATCAGTTTTAGACACAGATTGAAGTAAAAGAGATAGATGCCTTGGAATTTTTGGCACATGTGTGACAGTGTGAAATCCAAAATCCCTGGAGATCAGATTAAAGATGGAAGGGAAGTAAAGCTCCTGCACACTGCGACAGCTCCATGCCAATGTGGGAGGTCAGAAAGGTGGATATCTGAGAACAGAGTGATATAGTAGTTTTGTGAAGAGAGTGTTGTGGTATTGCTGCCAAACTGACTCCAGGCTGTCACATCATTTAAGAGACAAAAACAAACAGCACTAGGTGAAGTCTTAAAAAAACAAAAACAGTATCTGGAGACATGGGTAATAATATTTATTGCGTTCCAAATCTCTTATCATCTCTGTAGATATTAAGAGCTTTCTTGTAATCAAAGCCTAGTTTAGCAAACAATGTTAAATTCAACAATGTATGATTTATGCACCATGTATAAACAAATATTTTAATATTAAAACATCAAAATAATTTGGAACAAACATTTAATGGCAAAATGATTCTTTCACAGTTTTAAATTAACAATATTTGCTAATTAGTCTTCAATGTAGGGATGTAAGCAGGCTGTTTATAATACATTATTAAAAATTGCCTTTGAATTAACCTTTCAAGATGCTCTCTTAGACACAAATAGCTTAAATTAACTCAAATGGAAAGGTTATGACTGCACAGCCAGCAAGATGATAAACCCTTTTAGGGTCTACACTGATGAAGAATGTAATTATGTGGGAGCTGTAAGCTATTGCAATTCAAGTACAGTTAGTTCTACCAACCTCTTCCCACACAGTCTCACCTCTCACACAAACAGTGACACAGGCTTGATCCCTTACTCACGGAAACCCACACAATTGTAAAATAAAATAAATAACACACCATTAGATGCATTGAAAAAAAAAACATTGCAGCTATTTCTGAGTAAAAGTTCGAGACTCTGAAAGACTGCAGCACAACTCAAAATATGGCATGAGGGCATGTAATGCACACCTGGTTCTAGTTTGGATTTCTTCTCTTTGCACTTTCACCAATAGGCTACATACTGTGACACTTGAGGGCCAAATCTAAATAATGCTCTGTCATTTTTATATGGGGGGAAAACTACTTGGCCAGAGGCCATGCCGCTGGTATGGCTAGTAATAATGTTCAATCTGTCAATATTCTATACATTAATACATAGGCCTATATATACACAGGAAAACAATCCCTTGGCAGATTTTTTTTCTCAGGGTGAGTTGCATCAACAAGGATTAATTTAAGCAAAGTTTAGAGCTAATCAAGGATATGTTGATCTGGGTTTTATTTTAAATCGAGTTGTGTTGCACCACTTAATTTCTTTAATATGATGCTGATAAAAAGAACATTATTTTGTGTATTTGGTGTAATGAAATGTGTTTATGTGGTTTAAAGTTAAAAAAACACATTATTTTCCACATACTGTACATATTTTTATTTGTAATAAACTCCTCTCCGAGACCTCACGACACACCCTCTGTTGTTTTCTTTGTTTAATCAGCCACATAATTGTAATTGTAGGTGCACTTTATTTCATCTAAACCTCCTCACCTGTAAATTTAAAATTAATCCCTAATTGAGATTTAAATCCGAGTTTAAAGTTATGGAGCAACAACATTAAAGTTAATCTATGTTAAGTATAAATTAAATCCAGGATCAAGAATAAGCAGTAAGGGGCGTGTCTACTCGTGATGTGGAGGAGAGAGCTTTCAGTGCATGGTACGGACATTAGCGAGCCGAGCGACAGAAAGATAGAGTACACTGGACGCGATCAAACGACCGTTGAAAACCATTTGAAATTTGTGTCAGCACGTCATAAATAGAACCCGGCAGCAGTTTTCTGTCAGGGATTTGTTGCGCCACGCCGTTCACGTCCGTAGACACGGTGTAACATTGGTTTTGCTTTGTTTCACAGAACTAATCGTTGCCTGGGTTGCGTACGCATATGTGGGGCAGAGCTATCAAAATAGGGGCAAGACCCTTTTGGGGTAGGGGCGTGTTTGTTTTGGTGATTTCAAATATCAACATTGGCTACCAGAAATCACTTACTCTGCCTTTAAATCTGAGTTTAAAGTTATGGAGCAACAGGATTAAAGTTAATCTATTTTAAATATAAATTAAATCCAGGATCAAGATTATGGTTTAAATGTAAACCTGCTTATTTTTAAACAAGGTTTAAAGTTTGGTGCAACAGAATTACTAGATAAACCTTGATTTAATCTAGATTTAAGATTAATCCTTATTGGTGCAACCCACTTTTTCCTCATTTTTGAATGAATAAAAGAATGAATCAATCATTCAATCAATCAATCAATAAAAGAGTAATTAATTTAATTGTTTTTCCCAACTGTAAATAAGTGCAGTATAATAACTGTAAAAGAGACTCAATTAAACAAAGCATCATAAATATCAATATAGTTAGCTAACAATATACCTACAAGTATATATCAATTACCTGTCCCACCAGCGAAAATATTATGAATCATCTTAATGTAACACTAGAAGACAATACACAAAATTCACACACACTATGGTGACAAGGTCGGTGAGTGTGATATTGCTTATATAAAACAGTTCACTAAACAAAATGTCAATATTGGGTAACTTACATTTTAGACAAAGTATTGCCAGTTTCTTGGTATAGTACCTGCTTGGCCACGTTTTTCCAAACAAAGCCACGGCATAATTGAGTATCTCTTAGCAAGTGGCGTTTACTTCCGGAATGTATTAGTGTTGGTGAACAAATCTTTTCAATGAATGATTCAATGAATCACTCAAGACAGCCACTTGTTTGGTTCCTGCATGAATTTGTGTTGTTGAACAAATCGTTTGTTTGTTCCTTGTTTGAACGAATCATTTTAATAAACGAGTCAATGACTCACTCATAAGACATTAACTTGTCGCCACCTATTGGTGTAACTATGTAACTGGTAGAAAGAATCACTGATAAATTCCCACAGAGCTGCTGGGCTCACTCAAAGCAAAATATAACTTAGAACTGATGTATAATTAAGGCTTTAACTAATATAAAGCCATTTTTTCAAACTTAAGTGCATCCACAAAAAAAAAAAAAAAACACACTGTAATGCGCAACAAACAGCGGAAAGACAGCTGTAAATACAGTAAAAAAAATAAACTTAGCATATTGATCTACATCCCAGTCTCTGCTGAGCATCAGGGTTTCCATCAATAAACAGTTCCAGTGGAATGCCTTGCAACGGTGAACGCCCTGAACCCAGGGGCACATGCTGACAGGAAGTTACTGAGGGGAAGCTGCTGTCTGCCTGGTAAGGACTGAAAAAGGTTATTGGAGTTGCAGGGCCCCCAGGGTAATTATCATTGGCCCTCGAGATGGTTTGCAGTGCAGCGTGTGAGGACATGTACCTTAATTGGATCATGCTGCAATCTCTCAAAGCTTTACAGAGACCTGGTTGTCGAGGTAACAGAGCTCAGGAGAATGTAAAAAAGGGCGGATAACACATCCACTAGCCGATCTTTTCTATGGCTGTGACTTACAGAAACTGTTTACTCAGTTTTTTTTTTGTTTCCAAGCAACTCATAAATGATGAGAGCTTGGCTGTCTCAAGTCAGAAAGTAGACTAATTTATTCTGGATCTTTTGCAGTTTGCTGATTTAAAAAAAAAAATCTAATTATTCCAGATATTGACATGGCATCCGCATATTGTGCATGGTCAGCTATGTAAAATAATAAGCACTGCCATGGATTTCTTCAAGTTTTAAAACATTGATTCTTGTAAAACTCCAATTTTGAGAAAACATAAGCCGACAACAACGAGGGCAGCCTGAGAATTACATAAGAAATGTGTGACAGTTAATCTACAAACACTTGGCTTTTGAGGACGCCTAACAAGCAAAAGAAAATAGAGCATATATGATTGGCAAGTTCACAAACTGTTTACATAGTCAACAGCTTAGAGATTAGCTAAGAACTGTGTTATAAAAAATCAGCATATCAGCAGCACAGATTTTTAACCATGAATTCTACATCCTTCAGAAACATATATTGTTATGAAATCAACATTATAATTTGATTTTACCCATACATATTTGTATTTTAGATGCATAATTCTTATGCCATAAAGTGCCTTCTTGATAAGAAATTCCAAGGTGAACCCTTAATATATGAAACTTTACCTTTTTTTTTTTGTCCACTTTTTGCAAGTTATGGAAGTGTCCTACATTGCCGAGGTTGCAGGAAGGATTTTTCAGTGCTTTGAATACCAAAGAGCATTGCTCAGGAAAAAAAAAATCTGATATGGGAAGGTAACCAGTGCTTATGAAGTGCGCTAACTGCCTGAGCCATGCAGTCTGAGAGGTAAAATTGTCAAAGACGTGGAGATCAATAAAGTAATCTCACTCATTGCTACAGCTCTGGCCCACGATAACACCGCATGAGGCTGTAGTACAACAGCAAGGAAAGCAATTATAACTCTTAGAGGAAATTGACAAGTCCCATGTGGAGAAATGATAGCCGTTAAAAGGATGAAAAGGGCAAAAGTGTGAGGAGACCGATACCTAGCCGCCATTTCCTCCCTCCCCTGCCTACTCTAGTAAGCACTCTTCTCTTTGATGTAAGCCTATTACTGGGATCACAACACTAGGCTCTGTAAGTTTTATTATTTGGACTCCGCTTATGTGTATTAAGGTCTAGCACTGCATCTTGGACTCTCACTTATGGCAACCCATACCAATACAATTGGGTAGTTTTATATATGTTTCTGAAGAACCCTTTCTGAAGTACACTTCTTAAGACCAGACTCGACTTAAAAGTTTTGGGTTTTGTTTTGAGATAATGAATAGAATTCAATAGGGCAGCCAGTGTATTAATGATTTACAAGAGGCTCGGCTTTTAAAAAGAATGTCTTTTGATTTGAATGATTTTTTTCTCATATATTGTTTAGGTATACTTTTGTAATATCATGAAATGACAGTACTGTACTTAGTTTAATCAGTGTTGGATACAGGCAGCAAATGGGGGAGCTTTCTGTTAGTTGGGTGAAGAACTTGAACCTCTGCATGGGGAAATGTTTTGCTCTAGCATCTTACTGAATTGATTGGGGTGCGTTTCCTGAAAGCAACTATATGGTCGCAAGTTCCATTGTTATCAGTAGAGTTCAATGGAACTTGCGACCATAGTTAGCTAACAATGCTTTTGGGAAATGCACCCCTGACTGGTTTTTGCCCACAAAATTTTAGCAAGCAATGGTAAATGTGACCGCACCTTAACACATTAAACTCTGTGGTATTTTGGCGCAAATTAATTTGGTAAAAAGTGTTTATGAAAAAGTGAGTTTGCAACCTGAATTGAATGTGATTGGTTTAAAAAGACTGTGAACTGCAAAATAATGGCAAGAACACATTTTATCTCCATGGATATTAGATATATACCAAGTTCTATCATGAAACTCTAGATGGCGCAAGCTGATGGGTCCTTAAGGCAAACTAACTGGCACAAGCATTAAAGCTGATTGGTTCATGTTGCATATGCAGCCAATGAGCTTGTTGCTTTACATTGAAATGGCTGGTTTGCATTCACTAGAGCATTTCACAGCACGCTTTCAGAGTTCCTCTGAAACCCTCCACCTTCCCCAGCTCTACCTGTATATGTGCTTTGGGTTACTATATATGCTACTTGTGCAGCAGCAGTATGTCTTAAATACTCACAGGAGCGTATCGGCATATTTATTTGCAATAGCAAGTACTTGTACTTCCTATGCAGTAGCAGCAATAATCTACAACAACAGCAATAACCAGCAACAATTTAGCAGCAGCGTAGCAGATCTATTCCGCCAAGACCAAATACATTAACATTGTCATATCCATTACCATGCAAAAATCTTCAGAGAGTTGTCATGACAGAACTATAAATATCTACAGACACATAAATACAAACATACGGCATAACCTAATTCACAAGCAAATGAGCCGTTTTCTTTTAATGAAACACTAAAACCACCCAAAAACTCAAGAGAATCATTTTGAGAAATAATTTCAGTTGAGTGTTTAATTAATCAAGATGTGACTCACTGAAAGACCAGGTTATCATTGCTTTTAGTCATGTGTTGGGTCGCCATTGTAAAATGCGGGTCCTGAAGCAAAACCATTTACATAAGTACAGTATGCATCATTTACATTAAACAGACCCAAAAAGAAAAAAAGAAAGAGACATGATTAAGTCAATGTAGAAGAATCAAATATTACAAGAGTACACCCCTTGTTGGGAAATCACTACAAAAGAGAAACTTTTAATCTTTTATTTCCCAAAACTACAAAGACTCTTTCCTTTGAGGATGACTGGAACTTGATTTTATCTGTTCGATAGATCGGCCTACAGCACCCTAAACCACATCTTCATGCCTTCAATGGCAGTGCTAACTTTAAGTGGGTTATTATTTAAGCTGTACACAGAGAGGTACTAACGGAATTCATGCCTCATGAATAATACAATACAGGGTTGTCCTCTTATTGAGAAATTGGAAAGACCAAAATGAATACACCATGACTGATTTGGGTGAGAGTCGGAGCTGAGAACCAGGGGCCCCTGCAGCAGAAGAAGAGAGCCAGGCAGCCACAAAACATGTCAATCTGTGAATTATTGATTAACCTGGGGAGTTATGACAAGGCAGCAAACAGAAGTTTTGAGCAACTGAGGTATCAGATGACATCCCTGTTACCTGCCACCCCCACACAACACAACAGCCCAAACAAAATTCCACTTATGCAGCTGCGCTACTTGCCTGAATTACCAGCTCTTCAGCACCTACACCACATTAGCATTTGAATGAGTACATCATAAATGGCAACAGAACAGAGAATTCACTGACACAGGACAAAAGAACTCATTCATAACAAACACATTTCCAGATGGAGTCATGCCTGCTGAGCTGTTCTCTACTTATTTTGGTCACTAAACAGAGAAAAGATGTGTCTCTCATGCAATGTCGGAAGTTCTTGGTCTGAGGTCTGAACAAACACCTATACTTCTGAAAGTGTATTAAAATAAAGTATCTTATAGTTCTTCACAGCAACATTCGGCAGAGTGCAAATTTTATGACGACTTTCAGAAAGGGTATTTTGATGGAATTTCTGCATTTTAATTTTAAATGTCTGCTAAGTAAGCATGAAATGAAAATTCACCATATCTATTTTCTATATGCATGTTCTTGATTCATGTTTGACCTTTTTTAAAATTTGACAGTTTTTAATTAAGATGTCTTTTTAATCATTTATTTCACCATAATTTTGCATAATTAGCTAAATGAATATAGCTAATAAAACACTAAATGTGTTGGTTTGTAGTATGTAAATTTGTTATAAAATGATACATCATTTGTCATGCCTTACCAACATTTTTCGTTTGGACATTAAAAAAAATCTTTACAGGTGCTTCAAAAGAAAAGATTCACACAAAAATTTTATTTCTGAAACCTATATGAATTTCTTTCTTCTGTGGAATAAAAAGGATGTATTTATAGCACGTACAAAATCCTGCTGTTATCAAAAAAAAAACTGTTCTCATTCACTTTTCTCTGTCACTATTCACTTTCAGTGTATGGAAAAAACAGATGTCAGGCAAGTTTTTCAGTGAATAATGCATTTCATTCTGTTCTTCACACAGTTATTGTATGACTTTAGATGACTTGGAATGCAGTGTATAAATAGTGCATAACAAAGTTTTCTTCCTCTTTGTAGCTGACAGTCCTTGGTCCCCATTCACTTTATTCAAAGACCGAGAGTGGCTTGAACATTCTTCAAAACCTCTCCTTTTGTGTTACACTGAAGAAAGACAGTCATGGGTTTGGAACAACGTGAGGGTGAACAAATGACAATTTTTTTATTTTTTTTTTATTTTTTTGCTGAACTATTCCTTAATGTACCAGTAAATCTCAAAGTTATGAGTCTACATACCAATAAACTGTTTAATAAGAACTCTACTGAAGTCAGCATTTGTCTTATTAGACAATCACATATAAGCAAGTCTGAATCGATACTGAAGAAGAAGAAAAGTGTGCATGCAAAGTAATCTAGTGGGAATACTGGAGGCATTTTCTATCACTTAGTGCATTCGAAAGCACCTCTAGTCTTCAATTTCCCTCCGTTCATTGCTAAAGACATGGCTAAGCAAGACAGATATGTCGGGGAGTTTGAGAATATTACATTAAAGGCTCTATCTTTCTGTCGCTCGGCTCGCTAATGTCCGTACCATGCACGGAAAGCTCTCTCCTCCACATCACGAGTAGACACGCCCCTTATTGCTGATTGGCTACAAGTTTGTTTTGCTATTCGGCCCGAATCAGTTTTCTAAAGAGTTTTTGAAAAATCACATACCCTGCCTTTAACACATCACACCAGAAATATTCCTGATACACTCCATTCCTCCCTAGTCACCATCAAAAATGTATCATGGAAGGTCTCTTCTTCTCTCTTTCAGGCTCATCTACAGTAGTTTTTCATTATCTTCAAAAGCGAACATGGCAGCACCCAAGGTGCACCAGAGTATGTTGGACCTCTAAGCCTGCAGTGATTTCAGCTCGATGACAGAATCATAAATTGGACAGAAATCTGCCTGAGTACACTAATCAATTATACTGGTCTATCATCATAGAGAGAGAGAGCAGTTTATTACTTTATTAGACTAGGATTTCAAAGTGTGCTCCACAAAAGCTTAGTTTCAAGAAGAAATGGGACAGAATAATAAACTCATGGGAAAATGTATACAAGCTATTTAAAAAACATGAATCTGCGGTTGTTGAATATCACATTTTTGTGTGAAATACCAAGTTGAGCATTATCCAATTTTGCAACAGCTTTCCTGGTTTCAACATAATTTTAATCTATTAGGTTACAGAATGACCTAATGAATAAAGTGCACTTTCCCCATTGATGCATATGGCAAGTCCAACCTTTACTTTTTACTTTGTATCCAAATTCGATTTACAGGAACAGTGCACATTAATAAACATTCCTGTAAATGTGCCAGATTGGCTATTACAGCTAATTCACAACAACTGCAGTTATAGCTAAACTGTAGTTCTTGGGCAGGTTTTACAAACACTTGCATTTATTAATTTTTCATTAATTTAGCAGCTGCTTTTATTCAGAGCATCTCACATATTAAAATCTTAAGCAAAAACGTACAAAAGAGGAAAAACTGGTATAAACAGTATTGAAGGTAATTAAAAACAAGCCTGTCTCATACTGATGTGCACATTACTTGCAATATTCCAACATAAAGCATGTTTATTCAAGATTCACAGAAATAATAGAACATGATCGCATGTTGGACTGTTTAAAGTCTGCTCACGACCTGTCTGCTGAAATCACATGCTTCAAAAAAGATAGGAAAACCCTCATCATGCAAGATTCCAGACAAGAATCAGTGAATTTGATTAAGATGTCCCTGATTTTTAATGGAGTGACATTGATGGTATCTATTAGCCCTCTTGTCAAGCACTTTGAGAGCCTGGTGGTACACTGACAGTAGAGGTGTAAGTGTTGCACAAGAGGACTGAAAACCGCTTAAACAACCTACATAGAATGATCATGGCAATGAAAGTGTTGCTATCTTTTTAGTCAACTTATTTCTGATATAATGAGTAAGTTACGTTTACATGGACAACAATATTCCGATTTTAACACGATTAAGACAATACTCTGATTAAGAATCTACCTTGTAAACAGAGATTTTTGATTACCTTAATCCAGCTAAAGTCAGAGTCGAAGTAAACACATATCGAATTAAGACATGTGGAGTATTCCTATTTTATTCGCATTACTGAAGTGCAGTATAGACATGTATACACCTTAATCACATTATTACCGTTGTGTAGGACTTTTCGCCGCATTTTGCGACAGGATACACACACGGCAGTGGTCAACCGTTTGACGGCAAACAAAAGAGCTTCAACACCGCCGTCGTCTGTATGCACGAACAAATAATTAACTGCACTTGAAGCTTTCATAAAATTAAAAATGAAACACCCACAACTTTATATGGCATCTGTAATGGGGCCGACGAGACGTGAGGCGTGAGGATCCATGTGCAAGCTTTATTCAGTTGTGACTTGACTTGACTCATGACGATCAACTGTGACTTGACTTGCCTCATGAAGATCAGTTGTGACTAGACTTGACTCAGGAAGATCAGCTGAGACATGACGATGCTCTGGAAGACCAGCTGAGACGTAATGATGCTCTGGGAGACCAGCTGAGACGTGACGAGGCTCTGGACGATCAGCTGAGACGTGACGAGGCTCTGGAAGATCAGCCGAGACGTGACGAGGCTGTGGACGCCCAGCTGAGACGTGACTTGACTCTGGACGATCAGCTGTGACTTGACGTGGCTCAGGCTCTGGCTTGGCAGGCTTGACGTGAGCAGGCTCTGGAACGGCGGCCATCTTGCAAAAAGTCTCTAGATTAGCAGCCATTTTGGGCAGAGACTCTGCTTCTCCCACAGTAAAAGGAGAGCCACATAACAACAGCGCATAGTCCATACTGTCCCTCAAAGTGAAATTCTGGAGGGGACGTCGGATGGCGTCACGTGGTGACGTAATGACGTGCGCCATTAATCGATCTATGTACTATAACATGTAAAACGGGAACATGAAAGGAATATTCTAAAAGCAACTCAAACAAACACCTTAATCATAATATTGTCTTATTTAGAATAAGGTAAATAATTAGATTACTGATGTCCATTTAAACGTAGTCAATGTAAGGCTGATAGATTACATTTCACTATGTTTATTTGTATTCAATATGTTTTTTGTTTTTGTTTGTTTTTTGAAGAGTGGAATCCACAGTAATACAAAGATATTTGACAACTAAAAAAACATGCAAACTTCTACCTATTAACCACCCAGAATTTGTTAAATAATTTATGGCAAAGTTTAATTTTCAGCAGCCATTTAGTCTTCAGTGTCACATGATGCTTTTTAGAAATCATTCTAATATGCTGATTTGGTGCTCAAAAACAGGTCATTTTATTATTAGTGTTTTAAACAGTAGTGTTGCTTAATAATACATGTCTTTAAAGTCACTTTTAACCAGATTAATGTGTCCATGCTGAATAAAAGTATAATTCCTTTGAAAAAAAAAGACTGACCCCAAACTTTTGAACGCTATAACGTATGAACAGATACCAAATCACATTTCATTGGACTATGAATATTGTAGCCTACTAACAGAGTTAATATGGATTCAGGACTGAACACAATTACATCAAATTCACACAGCTACAATTTCAGCCTCAAGATATGACATCTCTCAATATTGAAAAATCTGAGCAGAAATGAATGTAGCCATTCAATTGAAATTCAGTCAGAATGATAAAAGCAGTCAGAATGTGTAGAGGACGTGTTCCGATTAGCTTTTTAATTAATTGTATAATTGACCATAACACATTAAAATTGAACATCAGCAAAATAATTGGATTTCCACTCTAACAATTACTGTTCCATGTTTAGAGCAAAGATCCCTTTTTCTGGAATATAATTTAATAGGACTGTGTAGAAACACGAACACATTTCCAGCAATACTTTTGTTATCCAGTTTTATCAGTGATTCTTCCAATCCAATAATAAATCTCATCATTCATCAATATTGCTGAAACATAAACATTTGCATTTACTGCCGATCAAAAGTCCAATCAGACTGCTTTCTAAAATGCATATGCACTGCAAATACCAGACGAGACAGATTTGATATATCTGACAATCATACCATGAATGCAAAAGCCCTGGCATTTATTTCCATTATACTGTTCAATCCATTGATTTAGCGCGTTTCATTGCAATTATAATTAAGATTGTATCGTACATTTCCAGCCTGATTAATTTCATTGCATGTCTCTGCAGTGCTTCACATCTTCAGACTTGATCCCCCTTATTATCCCACAATACTATGGGATTTGTCAGGCCTTTTCAAGAACATAAGCCCTTTTTGTGTCTGGTCAAAGTAAAAGACTGTTTAAATCAAATTGCCTCGCAGTTCTCTCTCTCTCTTTCTTCCATACATCAAATGGATGTGGCAAGCTTGGCACCCCCTTCTTTGAGGTGTTAATAGTAAGCAGCCTCTGGTGAGAAGGAGAGAAATGAGCATTCACAGATGATGTGGAGAACGAAAACACCCAAGGTCACGTCAAAACACGCTGATTCAAAAAGCATCGACAAGCAAATAGTGAACAGGATGTACCGACTGAGTCTCTGTGCAGACGGTTTGCCTTCCAGGGAGTTATATGACATATGAAAAAAATACTTCAAGGAACTGATTACACAAGATTACAGCACGGCATGTTCACTGTCCTGATGTCCCTGATGTTTTATTACATCTGTCTGTAGTAGCCTACTTGAGAAAGTGGCTCTGGATTCAAATTTAAAATATGTAAATTTCAGAATCACCCTTTGTATTATGCTAACCATATAGCTGCCAAAATATCATGTTTATTAGTTATTGCTGCTGCAATACATTTGGTGTTGCACTGTGGAATTAGCTACCAGTGTTGGGGAGCAACTAACTAAAAATAGCAACGTGACTAATTTAAAGAAATAGTTCTCCCAAAAATGAAAAGAATTATTAATATTCATGCCAAAGATATTGCACTGGAAGTCACTTTGCATAATAGCGTGTCACAATGATGCTTATATCTCTGCTAATGCAAGTCCCCAGTGACTAGTAGTCTGTAGTATACTGCTAATGAAAACCAATAATTCATGCTCAGACAGAGTATGCGTTTATATAATATGCACAGTTGCATTAAGAACAATGGGTGTTTTCTTCCTCATCGACAAAGACAAATTAGCATGATTTTACCCTAGAGGGCAAATTGCCAAATGAATCATAAACTTGCAGAATGCTTGTTAGGTAAGGATTAGGGATATTTAGGACATAAAATTGCAAATAGGCTGTGCAATTCATTGTTTTACAACCATGACAGTTTACAACAGTATTCACTCAGCCAATTCATTAAAAAATTCTGATTCGTTCAGGAACAAAACACCTTCTACTATAAAAAAAACAAAAAACTACTGTGTGTTGCTCAGAGATGCGATAATAATCCTGCTGATGTAATAATTGTGTTGTAGCTTTTATTTTTGGAGCAAAAACACACTAAATAGCATTTTTTATTACTTGAACTTTGATTAAAATCCTACATAGATCATCGAATTAAAAGAGTTCACAGCTGTTTATCCTCCACCATTACAGTGCAGTGCACCGTGCATTTCTCTACAGCAACACCTTGACATCTTTATTAGACTTATTAATAAAACATTATTTATTTCAAATGAAGCAGGTCTGTGAGCATAACTCTAGTCACATTTGTATAGATGCCTTCCTTTAATAACACTAACATTTAAGGATTGCATTCTGATTTAATCACATTGCCCTGAGGATCAAGGTTCCTGTTGGCTGTATGGTTAAATTTGTATCTACATTTTCTCCAAAACTATCAAATATACAATAGTTAAAAAACATCAAGCCTCCACACCGCCGGCTGTTTACTCCTATTTCCATAATGCTGGAAAGATAATGAAATCTGCTTTTGCAACATAGCCTATTTCATTCATTGCATCAGGCTCTCATCTGCTTGGAGATGCTTCAAGGTCATTTCAAAACTGAATGAAAGAGCATTCTAAAAATAAACGGTTACCCATTACGTTAATCGGTTTGAGGAGATGTGGCATGAGGCTTTGCCAGTTCTCCATCCATTTTCTCTGGTGTCCACTCAGAACATATGCTCATGCTCAGCACATCGAACAAACATTGTGTCAATAAAGGGGCAAGAGACCCCCTTAAGCAATGAATTAAGCTGTAAATTACTCCGGCCAAGGAAGCGGACGATTCTGTTACACTTAAATGTGCACTGTCAGATGTACTTAAATACTGCTCAGCGTTGATGACCTCTCTCTCACACACACACAGACACACCACTTTGAATGATTTTTGTCATTATTTCACTTGGGCTGATGAAAGACAGACTAGCGCTATAAGCTTTGCTAGACCCTATTTTATTTATCTCCTCTAAAAATGTGCAATTAAGTTGTCATCCCCTTTAAAAACACATAATTATGTGATTTATCTTCATATTTGCTGAAAATAGCTTCTGATATAGGATGAATAGCAGTGTGATTATCATTATCGAAAACTAAAAGGAATGATGTTTTGATCAAAGTTAAATTTAAATAAAATAAAATGTAACATTACCATGAGAAACTGAAAGAAAATACATTTTCATGACTTCCAGAATATCCAAACCAAAACTAAAAATGACCATGAATTAATTATAGTTTTTGATACATGGTACTGTATATTATAGAAATTATTATATGTTTGTTTATTTAATTATTATATTATATTATAGTGGGATGTAAAGATTTATCAGAATGCTTGTTAGGTAAGGATTAGGGATATTTAGGACATAAAATTGCAAATAGGCTGTGCAATTCATTGTTTTACAACCATGACAGTTTACAACAGTATTCACTCAGCCAATTCATTAAAAAATTCTGATTCGTTCAGGAACAAAACACCTTCTACTATAAAAAAAAAAAAACTACTGTGTGTTGCTCAGAGATGCGATAATAATCCTGCTGATGTAATAATTATGTTGTAGCTTTTATTTTTGGAGCAAAAACACACTAAATAGCATTTTTTATTACTTAAACTTTGATTAAAATCCTACATAGATCATCGAATTAAAAGAGTTCACAGCTGTATATATTATACTATATTATTATATATTATTATATATAATTAGAAAATAAATTAAATTAACAAACCATCATTCTAAAAATCATTCTAATATGCTAATTTGGTGGCAGAAAAATTTCTCATTATTATCAATGTTGAAAACAGTAGCACAGTAGCACTGCTTAATATTTTTTTACTTAAAAGCTCAGAAGCTTTCATTTGAAATATAATATTTTGTTACAAAGTAAGTCTTTGCTGTCACTTTTGATAAATGTAGTGCAACATCGCTGAATAAAAGAATTATTGTAAAAAAAAAAATGTTATAAAATAAAAAAGTCTTACTGACCTTAAACTATTGAATGGTGGTGTAACACTAAAGCTAAAAAATAAAACCTAAGAATCTTAAATTAGAAAACATACAGAAAATTGTTCAAAACTAATCAAAAATGAAAGAATGAAATAAAGAGAAAAAAAAACAAAGCACACACTTATCCGAATGCCCTCTATTCTAGTGAAATCACAAAATAAATGGCAACCACATACACCACAGTTACTGATGCAGTTTAGATTGGTTTATTCTAAAAATGGTCATTCAAACTCTTGACTTCTCACTCTTATTCCTCAGAGCCACAGCAGCTCTGATTTAGCCGGTATGGCTTATCGTCACTTCAGCTACAGTGACATGTATATGATGAACATGTTGTCACTTTTCACACTTAAAAACTGGGTTCGAATTGGTTATAGAAAGAAGATAGAGAGATATCTACAGACAGGTCACAGGGCAGACGGCACAGAGCAAAACCCTGGAGAGAGCACAGCTTGTTGGGGGCAGGTGGCGTTTGCAGACAGATGGAACATATGAAGATGCTGCGTTTCCACAGGATGCACAGAACATGTAAACAAACACCAGATCCAAGAAAACTCCTATACGCACGTCATCTGGTTTTTTGTTACAGATAAATGTACACTCCTTTTTTTTGGATGTCATCATTTGAGATGTATGTGTCAATTACAGGATTTGTGAGTGTTGTATTTGGCAAGAAAGAGAACAGAGAGACTGCTAGACATGGACCATAGAACTCGGGTTCCCCATTTCTCTCTTTTACTGTCTCTGTCTGTCATTTCCTCTTGCTCGGAGGCAGCCAATTTCAGAAGCTGAAGTCAGCCATGCAATACAGTAAATATCAGAATCGCAGTGTATACGGATTCAAGCATAATTTCCTATCTGAAATCCATTAGCCACTCTCTCTGGTTAAATTAATCTTTCCCTCAAGCATGAAAAAAGAAAACCAGAAAAGGCAAAAGTAAGCTTGGGCTGCAAAGTCTCATTCATAACAGGACCGGCTGGCTGATAAAGAAAGTCGAGCTGATTTGGAGAATACGGACTGTTTTTGCTAGCGGATATTTTTGTGGAACGTTACAATTCCATTAGAGATTCCTGTCTGGGGGGATGGATGGAATTCCAGGGCCACATATCCACACGGTAATAACCGGACTCAGGAAACATTAGTCTTGAATCAGTCGGCTCTGATTCTTTGTGCACAGGAATGCAGGGTTGGGTGACAGAGTGTAACGTGACAGAACAAAGAATGATAGACTGTCAAAATCACGCTGAGCCCTTCTGCAGTAAAGCAATGGAGCAAAGTGTAGACTGATTAGACCAGCTGAGGAAAACAGAGCTGACGGACGGGTTTGTTGAGCATTGTTCAGACGATCCACAGACATGCTAAATTAAACTTGTCATAGCCAAGAGAAGGAATCGTATTTAACAGGGCTGGGTAAACCAAATACTGATTTCTCGATTTTAATCAATTCTCATTTTTACGAAACGATATCGATTCTTAAATCCCAAGAATCGATTAGTCTAGCCTGTTTTCAGTTAATGAACGGAACATGTAGTGTCCTTCCCATCCAATAAATCGTAATAAGCTTTGTGCGTTGTTACTTTTGATATGAAACAAAGTCTCAGATTTCGAATTCTGCCCATTTATTTATGATATTCAAACAATAAAATTTAAGTTGAAATAAATCCGTCAAGTTTTATTCTAGAAATATAATTATGTAATTTAACATTTTAAATGATAAAACCTTCGACTAATTGAGTGTATTTTGTATTTGTATACAAATCAGCTAATTTTAACCTTCAATGTTATAGTAATGTAGTACCAACCAACTACAATACAGCATGTATATTTTACAGCATTAGTTGAAAGATTTTTTTTCCTTGAGAAAAATAATCGATATCGAATTGAATCAAAATCGTAATTGAATCGAATCGCAAGCTTGTGAAGCATAATCTAATCAAATTGTGAAATTTGTGTCAAAACCCAGCCCTAGTATTGAACTTAAAGGGACAGTTCACATGTCATTATTTACTCACCCTCATTTCATTCCAAATCTGTGACTTTCTTTTTTTTGTTTTTGTTTTTTCTCTCCATACGATGTCCAATGTTATTCTCATCTCTTATGACATTGGTTTAATGGACAGAAACAGTTAAAACATTCTTTAAAGTAAATTATTTTGTGTTTAGATCATGAGAGTGAGAAAATGATTACTTATTTTAATTTTAATTTTAAAATTAATTTTCTTTTAATTTCGTATAGTTTCCCTTTAAATATACAAACTTAGACATTTATTCTTATGCAAATCAGATTCAGCTTTTGATTTTTGGTCTTTTTCGGAACACAGCCATGGATGGAAACTAAATAATGGTATGCATCAAATAAAAAGTAATGAGAGAATAAATTAATATCTAAAATTACAAATTGAGCTAATAGAGCAGAGATTACCCATTAGCAGTCTCTGTCACAGATATGAACCCTGTGATCAAATCATCTGTCATAAATAAACATTATTACAAACAAAGAGTTAGTTGACAATGTACAGTGGACGGAAAACAATATGCACATGATTGCCATGACAACAGAGAGCCACTTCTTATTTTTCTCAATTTACAATGAACATTACTGAAATGCACATTCCTTAGGCATATTTACCTGTGCTAGGCGGGAAATGTAAAGACTGGACCTCTTGGAATGTTAATTGAATATCCCTGTAATAAAGTAAACGTCAGCTCTGAATTAAAAGATAAGCATCTCCATTGGCACCTTTTAGAAAGTGTAGTCATGAACATAAATAAAGTTTAATTGATATTATAACTTGAATGAGAAGCTACAGACACATAATGATACAGCATTAGGGAGCAGAAACGTGCATTACTAAAGGTCGCTGTGACAATAGCAGTGATTAAACTCATCTGCGTCACCAGATGGCTTACTGAAATAGCCTCTATAATTGCTCACATGATGATGATTACAATTTCACTGAAATTATAACTTCTATATTCTATTACCCGATCCAAGAACTGGATCATATTTGTGTTTAACTGTAGCATCCAGAGTCATTGAAACTAGCCTACCTGCTGGGTGACGTGGTTTCACCAAGTACAATATGTTCCTGGATCAACATCCTTGTTGATCCTGGAACAACATTCCTATCAACCAATCAGAATTGAGGGATAACTTTTCAGGAAATATCTGTTTTAGGCTTACAATCAGGGTTAGGTGCTTCTACACCCTTGTTAATCAGATATCATTTCACACTGTTTTTAGGAATAAATTATGGGTATGGGTTAGGTTTAGGGGTAGGGATTGGGTTAAGTCTATATTTTTGGACAGTTATGTTGATCCAAAGATGAACAAAAGATGAACAAAAGATGTTGATCCAGGAACATGTCTTACTTGGCAAAATCACGGCGACCTAGAAACCTGCTAGATTTAGTGAGCATTTGTATTGGTTGTATCTTAACTGTAGAAAGTGAAAATAGTGCAAAATACAGTAAAAACTAATAATAAAATAATGTATATATCCTGATATTAAAGGGGTCATATGATGCTTTTTTAAAGATCATCATTTTGTGTATTTGGTGTAACAGAATATGTTGACATGCTTTAATGTTCAAAAAACACATTATTTTTCAAATACTGTACATTATTGTTTTCTACAAAGTCTCATATACACACAGTTATTCAAAACCTAAAGCTCTTCTGTCATGAGCTCCTATGTACATGTCTGTACAAGATTGAAAGTAATTACTGTAAATGATATGAAAACCAACCTCTACTCTTGTATTTTATTTCAAGAAATCATTCAAAAAAATATTTTTTTACACTTCAATTACTTGATCCGAATCCAATTCTTACGGTGGGATAGTAGTGCACAACACAACGAAATCTCTACAACGCATAGGACTAATTTCATTGTGTTGCTGCTTGTTTCCATTGTGTTGACGCTTGTTTTCTGTTTGTCTTGTGCTAATTTCTTTGTGTTGCAGCTTGTTTCTGTTGTGTTGACGCTTGTTCTCCGTTGTGTTGTGTTAAAGGGGTCATATGGTGCTTTTTTTAAAGATCATTATTTTGTGTATTTGGTGTAACATAATATGTTGACATGCTTTAATGTTCATAAAACACATTATTTTTCAAATACTGTACATTATTGTAGGTCCTTTATGCCCCGCCTCTCTCAAACGCTTTTTCTACAAAGTCCCTCCTTCCGACAAGCGCAGTCTGCTCTGATTGGCCAGCTGACCCAGTGCATTGTGATTGGCCGAACACCGCAAGCACTCGTCGGAAATGTAACGCCCCTTACCATAATCGCGAGCTTCATCTTTCAAAATAAATGTAAAGACAGAGCCCGAAAGGGGAACAGAGTCGTGTGACACACAGTGATGAAGCTGGTATGTGTTTGCAGTACACAAGCCACGGTTAAGACAGCTGACTCCCCTGCGATGTGACCCTGTCTCTCTCTCTCTCACACACACACACACACACACACACAGGCAGAGTCTTAACTTTGATAAAGAATATCTCTTTGGTTTTGAGACTTTAGTCTTTGCAACTTCAGGGATCGTATCTATGCACAATCAGCTTGTAACACTCCAAAGAGAAAGGAAAACTTGAAATCGCATCATATGACCCCTTTAATATATTCTAAGCTGTGAACAACCAACTGTTTATCAGTCAGTTTTTGCTGTATCCCTTCTAGCTTCCGCGGTTACGACAATGATAATTGTCCAATCGCTTAACGGTAGAGGGCTTCAAAGAAAGAAAGAAAGAAAGAAAGAAAGTATCATATATCACCTTAAAATCCCACACAGGAAATCGAGGAATGAAAAAAGGCGTGAAAAATAAAAAAATTGCACCTTTCTTGAAATGTGACTCATTTTCAAGAAAACAGACACAAACATACATGCCACATGCATCACAGAATTGTGGGTGGCAAGTGTTGTTGACTTGTCACTTCCTCATAATTAATTCCACCTGAATTATGATTCCTGCTATGAGTAATCAGCACTGATCGCAGAGCTCACTGCACAAACACATTTCAGCCCATTACTACATTAAATAGGCTGTGTGGGCTGGAAATTCAGTTTAATATAACCTGCCCACTTTGCAGAGATGTGATGAGGAAGGACGGAAGCTTGATGTTGTCACACAGGGAAGGTGTCACAAGGGTTATATCACAGCAACTAGTCCAATTACACAAATGTGTGTTTTCTCTAGCAGTGTTTTTTATGTTGGTTTCAAACACCTTGTTCAAAACTCTCTTAATATTTTTTGAATGAGCTTTATCCTCCAAACTAAAATATGAATATCAACTAAACCTACATAAGCGTGACAAAATGTCTCGCCATTGGGTGCAAATGTATGTTTAATGAACTGTATCATTTTTTCCAAAGCAGTATGGATGGAAATTTAATTTTTTTTTTAATTTAGCCAAGGCCTTGATGTATCTGCCAATACAGATATGAATATAAGAGTATACCATACAAAAGTTCAGGCACAATTTGTTTATTTTATTTTTTTAAAGAAATGAATGCATAAATGTTTAATGCATCCTTGCTGAACAGAAGTATTAAAGTTTTTTTATTATTATTATTTCAAATAAATCCTATACTTTTGAACTTTCTATTTATCAAAGACTTCTAAAAAAACAAACAACAACAACTGTTTTCAACATTGATGATAATAAGAAACGTTCTCGAGCACCAAATCAACATATTAGAATAATTTCTGAAGGATCATGTGACACTGAAGACTGGCATAATAACTGCTATAAATTTAACTTTGCCATCACAGGAAAAAATTACCATTGATTAATATTAATAAATGCTTTAGAAGCATTTTTCATTGTTAGTTCAGCTAATGCAGTTAACTATTTATATTTAAATCCTTATTATAAAGTGTTACGAGACTTCTTTCAAAAATGTATGTAGAACGTGTGACAACTAGCCCCAGTCTCCCCTATATAATGCTGCATTAGCAATAACAAATATCCTTTCCCCACGACAGGAGGAATTAATAAACATTGGCTTTTATGGTGTGATCTCAGCTCAGTGTGACTTCAGCGCCTCCCTCTCCGCAGGATGCTTTCCAGCATACCCTCACTACAAGCCAGGACCCCTGTAAGCACTGGGATCCAGCCAGCAATTCAGAGACACGAAACCAAGGCAAAAAGAAGTGAGGCATCATTCTGTGTTGTGGACGGTCTCCCGAGAGGACAACATGTGGAGGAAAATCAATATGCATTGGTTAATATGCGACAGTGTACTTCTAAGAAAAAGATGCAAAAATATTTTCTACTGGCTGTGGAGGCCGGTGTTTCCAAATGATTGTGATTGAAAAAAAATTATATATTTGTTATTATTATTTTGCTGGGTTTTTTTGCAAGAAGTTCATGCAAGAAGCACAGGTCAACTGGCCAGCTAGTCAGAAACTCTGAATCAATTTTTTAACTTACATTTGGTTCCCGGCAAGTGTTCTTGGCATTTTGAACCCTGCACACACACACACACACACATAAGCACAAACGATAGCACTAACACAGCTGTTCAAACACTTGGAATGGATATAAAAATCACACTTGACCCACTGTGTACAGTAGGCGGGGGGGGGGGCACATCTTATTAACAGATGATCCGTTATTATGCATTCAGTCTGCTAAGTTGCAAATAAGACTCGAGATTGTAGAGCTCTTAAGGCCTGGGGTCAATAAACAGACACTAATAAAGGACGAAGGTTCTCCCCAGTATGCAGATCAGCTGGGATATATTTCAAGGAGGATTGCACATCCTGAAATTGGCCCAAAAGTAAGAAGGAAGACTTTAATCAAGGTCCTAAACTCCGAACAGTATGTGTCAAGATCTAAGAGTGAAATCCGGAGCGTCAAACATCTTCTCCAAAAGCTCTGAAAACAAGTAATAAGGTCTGTGATTGAGTCATTCATCCCTTTCAAAAAGAAATATTCAAACCCTTAAATAAAAAAAGAGCCCCCTTTCAATGCAGTAGTAAAGAAAGATGGAGAAATGCAATGCCTTTGGGCAATTTCAATTAATCTCTTGATTTAAAGATGAGGCTGGAGGGAAGGAATAAAACTCTTTAGAGCTTTTCGGCCTGGCCTCTTATCAAAGTGCAGTTTGAATATTCCTTCAAAAAAGAGACAGACATGGACAGCTACACAGTCTCTTCTTAATGGGTTGTTACATTATGATCTTCAGTTAAATACTTCCTTCAGTTAAATAATGTCCTGGTTTGATTCTTCTGATTTCCTCAAGCAATAAGAAAGAACAATGTGTCCACTTTATTATTTTAGGAGAAAGGCTTAGCAAAAAGTTTAGTTTAGCATCTTGTTGTGACACACCAGTGTTTCTCTGCACACCGAACACATCACAAAACTGTGATGCCTGATTTGAGAAAATGCTCTAGTAAACTGGTTGTTTTCAAAGTGTTTTTCAGAAAGATTCCTGAAATGCATCTAGAATGTTTAGGTTTTTTTTTTTTTTTTTTTTAATGCTCGACCAATCAGATTTAAGGATTGGAACAAATTATTGCTATTAAAATTCTGACCGTAAGGCAAACATGCTGAAACCATAATCAAAACAAAATTTAAGAAATAAAAAATAACAGTATTGTAAAATAGTTGAACTGAATGTAAGGGAAACTTGTTGGAACCACAGTCAAAACATTTAACTTTTTTCTTCAAACAGGCAGAAATATTCTTACAGAACCAACTGAGATTTATATAGTGGTATCACTAGAGTTAGAGCATTAAATTATAATAAATTCAAACTAATTACAACTAGAAAAACCAAAACGAATTTCATTATTTTTCCCCTTTTGTGCCCTCTGGTGAAGCAAAACTGGCAGATGTGAAATCGCATACAACTGAGGTGTTCTTGCACCAGCTGAGCAACTGCCATTGAGATGAATGGGAATCAGTCCAGTCTGGGCCGTCCGCCTCTCTGTGGGATTTATAGAGGCTCCGGGGCACTTGACCACAAGCCCCATCTTAACTGCCTTCTGACTCAGGTCATTCTTTTCCTTCCAGTGTACAGTTCAGTTGATGGGTTCCAGTCCATGCGATCATGATCCTTAAATGGATCTGGAGAAGATGAAAAAGTGTATGTCAAATGCTCACTCCCCTCCTCAGGCAATGTCTTTTTTTATTCACTGAGGAACTTGGATGCACAAAATCGCAGATGGGCTTCCTCACAACTGCATCTCTGATAGTGTAGAACGTAAATACTTTTGAAATGTTAACACTTTTGAAACGTCGCATTGATCTAGTCAGTTATTACTTTAGGTTTAGAAAAAAAATGAAGCAACAGACATACAAGATCAATATAGAAAGAATCAAATTAACAAAGATACATAAGGATCAAAATAATATGATCTTCCTGTCATCTGCAAAAAAAACAAAAAAACAACAACAACAAACTGACACATCATGCTGGAAAAAAAAAGTGCTGGCCTTCAATGTCTTTAGAAGTGTTTTTCTGACAAGAGGAAGTAGCATATGGTGAGTCATTTTTATCCATATGTTGCATTTCAGATCAGCTATTGGTTGTGAGAGCAAGTGGTGTTCACAGTCGGTGGTGATATCATTTGTCCTTTGATCCTGCAACCCACCTCACCTGGATCCTACTCTACCTCAGTCTGGTGTGCCATCAAAGCTCCCTCTCAGTGATCAACATTTCATCAAAGCAAAACTCCTCCAAGACCTGCCAGAACCAGGTGATACTCAATAAAGTTTATGTGATACTTATGAGGGACATTTATTACAAACTCTCAGACTTAAAATGTCTGTCATATCCAACTAATCAAACTAATGGATTTAAAGACCTTCATAAGGATGTATGAAATCATCAAATTAGATTTCTGTCCATGTGGAACACCAGTCATATTAAGATTTTATAAGTTGTTAAATAAGTTCTTAATTTTATGCAAAAATGGTGCAATTTATGCATTTACCAGCTGCTTTTAAGGAAAAGGGAATGCCAGTATGAAACCAGGAAAGAAACACTCCTATCTGCCATTGGCTGGACAAAAAATAAATAAAATAGCCTCACCCCAAACTTGTGCCATTGGATAAGATAGTGGCTGCATCCGAAATCGCATACTCTCTTGAGTAGGCACTTTTTAGAATAAGTAATTATTTTGCAACTGCAAAAATAGTAGGCCTATGTTTTATATAGTATGAAGGTAATCTGGACGTACTACATTCGCCATGTTGCTGGCCTCATGGGATAGGATATGCACACTTCAGAATCACGCAGGAAGTATAGGTCATCTGGGTACTTTTTACCTACTCTTTTATGAATACTGTGAATTCGGACATACTTCTTTTGTCACATACTTTTTTTTGCCTATACTATATAGTAGGGAAGCATGTGATTTTGGATGCAGCCAATGTTGCTATACGCCAGACTTGTCAGGATTCTAAAACAAACAGAACAATGTTTTAATAGAACAGAAAGAAGTATTCTAAAAATGACACTTATTCAATGGTCTTATAATACGGCTATTGCTTTATTATTCTGAGATATTTTCAAGGTGTAAACTATTTAAAAGATAGGTTTGTAATTTTTTCTATGTCAAAATACTTTCTCGTAATTCAGTTTGACTACTATAAATATGCCATTTTTTATAAATTCAGAAGTATATAACACTAGCAGCACACTATAGCACAGAAACCACTTCACCTTTAACCTTATCACACCTTATCGCACACTATAATATCATATGAGTGGCAATTTGATGCTATTATGACTTACACACATGTGTGTTTCAAACCTTATTTGGTTGAGGCCTTAAGCTTGTATTATAGATATAGAGTTAAATGATCTCAAAGGTATATCTCAAAATGCTGTTATGTTGTGTTTCTGTGTGAGAGTGAGTGCAAATTCAAACTCATATAAGTATACCAACACACCTCCTCTTTTATCTCCACCAAAGTACTCCCTAGTGGGCTTAAGTGTGGATAGTGAAACAGCAGACTTAATAAAGATATTGAGTTTTATAATGAGTTTATCATATATTCAGATAACATCATTTGTAAATTAAACAGAAACTGCTTGAATGCATCAGTAAACTGTCTCCAATAGTCAAGCTCTGTCAAACACATTCAGAAAGACCTGCATTAAAAAAAAAAACTTTGACAGACAGCAGATTCTGTGAGAGTGACAGACTTCATATCCAGCTGAACCTGCTGAAATATTGATTAACAATGTAGAATTATGAGAATATAACTGCAGCAAAAAATCTACAGAGACAAATAATTTTATAGATATTGCTCCTATGGGGTATCAGAATAAAATAAAAACAGCTTTGAGAACATAATATCTATTCTGTTTTACCTAAAATGCAATTTCTTTGTGTATTGTCAAGCTGTTTGCAATGTGGAAATTAAGTACAAAAATTCAGGACAAAATGGTGCAATTTCATGATACTTTGCGATCGTTTTATTGTTATGGTTTTACAAATATGTATCATTATTTTTTATTGATAGTCTGCTTTTAACTTGGAGGGTTTATTCTTTTGCTGGTTTATAATGGTAATCTTGTTATAGTAACACATAAACGGTGGCAATAATGTAAACCCACATCTAATAATGGAGAACACTGTCTAAACAGTGGTTTTCCACTGAGACCATTTGCACAAATTGCAAAATGAATAGTTTTTTGGTAATGTTATTTGGTGTTTGCCATTTGGCGGAACAGTGCAATCATTTCAGTGACTGTTAAGAAATAATTCAAGGTTCAAGGTCAATGTGAACAAAATGAGAAGGACATTCAATATCGCAGGATAACCAGCTCTCAATATGGCTGTCACAGTTTCGGGCTGCATGCTGAGGAAGTAACCAAAGCAATATGAACTTGAAACCTGTGTAAGTGCAATATTTGTAAGTTCGGGAGGAGCGACAGGCTGACCATGACACGGGTGTCACATTCTTTATGGGTTTGCAATGCTTAAGAAAAACGTTTGTAAACACACATTGGTGGGTTAAAGCAGGGGAATCATACAGCTTCAAAAATGAAATAAAATAATACAAATAATAAAATAAAATAAAAAGAGTGAGTTTTATAATGAGTTTATCATATATTAAAATAATACAATTTGTAAATTAAACTAAAATTGCTCAAACGTATTAGTAAACTACCCCAAAGGAATCATACCCATTCAAAAATTTAAAAATAAAATAAAATAAAATTACATTTCTGCACCACTTTGTGCTTGAGAACTAGCCAAAAAAGCATGTCATTATTTTATTATAAACTCTTTTGAATGCACACTAACATAAGCGGAAAGGGAGTGAGGAATTAGCAATAAATATCTTTAAAGGAGGTAAACAAAAGTAGTTTTCATAGAAAATTACAGCACTGTCCAGACCCCTCGCAGAGCTGAAGGGATGAGGTTAACTGACTCCCAGAATAGCCACTGTCATTATTTTATTATAAACTCTTTTGAATGCACACTAACATAAGCAGAAAGGGAGTGAGGAATTAGCAATAAATATCTTTAAAGGAGGTAAACAAAAGTAGTTTTCACAGAAAATTACAGCACTGTCCAGACCCCTCGCAGAGCTGAAGGGATGAGGTTAACTGACTCCCAGAATAGCCACTGAGAGCTTGTGTATAGGTAGGCTCTGATCCAGGCTCCATCTGGACTCAGCCAGTTTTAGCAATACTGTCTGTTACCAGGCTTCATTTGCTTCTTAAATAGGCCCTAGATGATGCTTCAGTATAGAAGTGTCCATGTTGGAGTCTAATGTTGAAGTATCAGCTGTGCTATCAAACAGAAACAAATAACACCCGAATAGTACCCGCATCAAAAGGAAATCAGGCACTTACGTATATTACCATTTCCTCACGTCTTCTGTACCCATGAGAAAGAGAACATCTTGATCTCATCACATTCGGAATGAGGAACGCAGAATGCAGATCAGAGCTTTCTGGCTGCATGTTTACTTTAGTTGTGAGCATCAAGGGTTTTTAATCCAGTCCAATTCAATCCTATTGAAGGACATTCGATCCCTTGTGGAGAACGTGATGACAACTTCATCGCAATATAATCATGTCACGTCATCCATCATAACAGGATCACTGAAGAACAATGCAAAAAGCATTTCTGACATGTGAAATCATTCTTCTCTCTATTAGGATATTCTGCACTGCCAAAAGGCCCACGGGTATCAGCTCTTTAAAATAAAAAAAAAACATTCAAAGGGATTTCATAATGTCAGGTGGACAGCAATCATAAAAAAAAGGGTACAGTCCAAAGCTAAAACAAAGAAATGCAGGTATATTCAAGGCGCTAGTGGAATGCAGATTAATAGAGTTATTGGTATTCCACATGCAAATTTGCACATGTTTTAAATTCCTTTAGTGATGCCAACAAACAGAGGATACCCAAAGTCATGCAGATGAACCCATGGACAATGTTACTTATCAGAGTTAAATCTTTTATACTATGATCTGCCCTTTAATAGACAGGTTTGACTCAAATATGCTTAGGTTCAGAGAAAACAGAGCGTGAAAATTCATATCAAATCAATGAAAATTCAATGAGAGAACTCAGAAGCCATTTTCTCAGCTGTAGTGTTGGTGTATGTGTTTTGCCTTTCTAGGGCAGTGTTTTAGGTTTCTTGTGAACTGAGAGAAAATGGGTCATTAATTATATGGAAATTCCCATTCAAAACTAATTCCTATTAGAAAGTAAAAATAATCCAGGACATGCATTTCTAAACAGATTCACTGATGAAAAGAAAAGCACCTGATGAAACCCATTTTAATGAATTTTGCAAAGCTCAGATTAGAATGTCTGGTGAATTATACTGCACGAAATTTTCTCTAGGTGAATTAAATGCAAATTTGCACATGTTTTAAATTCCTTTAGTGATGCCAACAAACAGAGGATACCCAAAGTCATGCAGATGAACCCATGGACAATGTCACTTATCAGAGTTAAATCTTTTATACTATGATCTGCCCTTTAATAGACAGGTTTGACTCAAATATGCTTAGGTTCAGAGAAAACAGAGCGTGAAAATTCATATCAAATCAATGAAAATTCAATGAGAGAACTCAGAAGCCATTTTCTCAGCTGTAGTGTTGGTGTATGTGTTTTGCCTTTCTAGGGCAGTGTTTTAGGTTTCTTGTGAACTGAGAGAAAATGGGTCATTAATTATATGGAAATTCCCATTCAAAACTAATTCCTATTAGAAAGTAAAAATAATCCAGGACATGCATTTCTAAACAGATTCACTGATGAAAAGAAAAGCACCTGATGAAACCCGTTTTAATGAATTTTGCAAAGCTCAGATTAGAATGTCTGGTGAATTATACTGCACGAAATTTCTCTAGGTGAATTAAATTAAAGTTTAATCTTACTCATCTTATTTCACTTTTATTTTTAATTACACACACACACACACACACACTGTAGCTACACTGTATCAAGCACACAAAAAAAAAGCTTTCAGTTTATATATAGATTAGTTTTCTATTAGTTTCTATTAATAATAATAGTTTCGGCCAATTCAATTATTCAAGTGCAAAAACGTATGTATATTCCATCAGTCTAGCATCTCATAACACAGTATAATCTGGCTATTTATTTATTTTTACAGGAATATTTTACATTGGTTTTCTGAAGATATTACACCACATCAGCACCTGCAGAGAAAAGCCCTCAGATTTGCAGACTTTCTACTAATGGCACTGTTTGATTAATTTGCATCTCATTTACATTCTACTTCTTGCCATTAAAGCTTCTCAAGAGCTTGTCTGTGTTGGATTGTCCTTGAATGACTCGTAATGATGTCAGTTCTTTTCTTAGGATCTAAACGGAAGGAGTAGGGTGTAATTAATTATAAAGTGTTTTGCTTATCTGTATCCCTCAGCACATCTATTGCAACAAAATAAACATGATTATCATTTAAACAAATGTTTACTGTATGTGCATGTATGTCTGGGGCCCAGAGACCCCAATAATGTATGCGTAAAATGATAATTGTAATTTTGAAATCCCAGTAGGCAGATATAATTAAAGATTTAAGTCTGTTGTATGTGTTTCTGGGCTATTAAAGCAGTCTTGGGGTCTCTCAGTCTCCAAACAAAACATGGGGCTTAACACCAGACAGCTGCATTTATTCATATACATTGCAGTGAAGATCGGTAGGAGGATCATATGAAATGTAGATACAAGAAAGACCCCTGCAGTCAAATCCAACATGAGTGAGCTCAGGACTTTCACAAAACTTTTTGCTGAATCTAAGCACTGAATCTTGTCAGAAGGAATTACTTCTGAATATATTGACGGCACTCTTTGTGTCTGGAGATTGCTCGAGAGTGAAGCAGTAATGAACTGATGTTATGAATTGAGAATATTTCCTGCAACGTCCTGAAGTGCCTATCACACTGTCTTGATATGCTGCAAGTTCTCAAAGTCTTTCTCCACATCATAAGTGTGCTTTCTCCGCAGACAGTAGATTTCATCATGTACTCTATCTTGCTTTTCATGAAAGTGCTACACTCATCAAATCTGAATGATGCTAACATGGTTTGAAGAGCCCAAACATCCCTGTATAAGGCCTGCCTACCAACAAAATAAACTAAATTAAAAGAAATGGTAACTATAGAGGAGCTGAACTCTATTCTCCCACTTGACATCTTGTTTTGCTGTCAGGAACACTCCATATGACAACAGAAGCAGGCAAGGCTAATCTCATTAAAACCGAAAAGTGCTGAATAGCCAGACTATCAAACAGTAGATTCACAAGCATAGCCTTCAGTGTGGACTAGATATGCCAGGATTGCTTGTATAATTTTTCAACAGATATATTTTAACCACATATTCTCTATTGGTGATAGCTGAGAGCTGGAAAAGAACAAACACCATGTTAAAATATTATTTATTTTTTTAAATACTACTGATAAAATGTGCGTCTAAGTTAAAGTTAAAGAGATAGTTCACCCAAAAATGAAAATTCCGTCATTAATTACTCACCCTCATGTCCTTCCAAACCTGTAAGACCTTCGTTCATCTTCAGGACCCTTCTGACCCTGCATAGACAGCAAGGGAACTACCACATTCAAGGCCCAAAAAGGTAGTAAGGACATTGTTAAAATGGTCCATGTGACATCAGTGATTCAACCTTAATTTTATGAAGCTACGAGAATACTTTTTGTGCGCAAAGAAACCAAAAATAAAGACTTTATTCAACAATTTCTTCTCCTCAGTTTCAGTCTTTAATGCACGTTTTGTTTTCTTTGTGCACAAAAAGTATTCTTGTAGCTTCATGAAATTACGGTTGAACCACTGATGTCACATGGACTATTTTAACAATGTCCTTACTACCTTTCTGGGCCTTGAACATAGTTGCGTTGCTGTCTATGGAGGATCAGAAAGCTTAGTCTTATCTTAATTTGTGTTCTGAAGATGAATGAAGGTCTTACGGGTTTGGAAGGACATGAGGGTGAGTAATTAATGACAGAATTTTCATTTTTGGGTGAACTATCCCTTTAACATTTTAGCCTTTTTAGACAACTTTCTTGGCTTTTTACAGGCTGTATTTATTTATTTCGGATTAACGAAACACGTCAGCTCAAGCTCAAGCTGTTTGTACAGTCTCCCTCGGGAACATCAGGTTCTATTGAGATGTCGAGCTAAGGCACAAGTTTGACAGCCTCATTCCTGCATGCAAATTTAGTACAGGGCACCCTGAGACCTGTGATCTTGTTGTTCGTGTAATAGTGGTGGTGATTTCAGAAGAAGCGATCATTACTACAAAAGGTGCTCCAGCATGCATGTCAAGTGAAGAGCTTCTTGTGTTCCTGTATCATTATTATTGAAAGGTTTTCATTGACATTTCAGGTGTCAGCATTGCAAGAGTTGCGGACTTGTCAGTCCGTCACAGAATGCAAATTGTTTCTGACAGACACACTCTCACACTGCACCACTAGATCGACAGCAAGCCAAGGCCAAACGCTATAGTGCACAGCATGGATGCTCACACAGCACAGGCACACGGATTCAAGAAAACCAAAGCCGGAAAATAGATTCGAAAACTAATTCGAATTGGTCCCTCTTTCTAGGGCAGAAGGTTTCTCTTTTAAGTGTCGTAATCACATTAGACCGCTTGTGGACTGCATCGTCTGTCATACTGCATGTAACAACACACTTTCATAAGGAAACGTCACTTGAGCTACTTTTACACTATACTGCAGTAAGTGCACCACCAAATCTTTACTCTGGTGCTGTAATGTGTAGTTTCAGAGGATCCCATTACATTATCAAAGACCAAACTTTTATAGTTAAAATAAATATCAAGTGTCATGATTTCCATTATTTCATTACTTTATTAATTAATCATTTGTTTATTATTGTTATATTATTATTAGTATTATTAGTATTATTTTCTGTGCTTCAAAATATCAAAAAGTATATTCATTATAACAGTATTAGTTATAATAATAATTCTAATAATAATAATAATAAACTATAATGATATTTTAATTGTTATTTTATTATAATACTGTTATTTCTAATTTATAGTATAAAATAATAATTTTATAAAATAATAATAATAATACTTAGCAGCAGTAGTAGTAGTAGTAGTATATAATGATACTTTTACTTTCATGTTTCATCATTACATAATCATTGTATCAATATAATAATAATAATAATAATAATAATAATAATAATAATCTATTTTACATTATTCATGGGGAAATTTACAATATAATATATTTTAACACTTTATAGTAAGGTTCCATTTGTTAACTTCATTGCTTAATGAAAAATACTTTATTTATTTTACGCATTTGTTTAAGCATTTTTTAATCTTTTGCTCATGTTAATTTCATCATTTACTAATAAGTTGTTAAAATGTTGTTAAAACAAAAAGGTATATGTTAATATTATTTAATGGACCTGAGCTAACATAGACTAACAACAAGCTGTATTTTTATTACCTAACATTAAAGATCAATAAACTAAAGATTAATAAATACTGTAATAATGCAATATATTTAACTCATGTTATCTAATGGGACTTTAGGCAAAGTCTACATAACAGAAAATACAATCTAAAATGTATAATAAATAAAATATAAAAGATGTAATAATATATAAATATAAATGAATAAATATTCATATAAATATTCTTTTTTTGTTTTACCAATTTTTTGGTGGTAAAAGTCACTAGATGTTTGTTTTATGGACAACCCTGCTGGAAAAAAATGCAATAATTACACATATGGTATGCAAAGGGAAAGAAAACAACTACAACTGAGAAGAATCACATGTTCCTGAAATACATTACTCTTCTTATTTACATAAAAAATGTGTGGCAAAGCATGCTGGATCCTCTAGCTTAACTTACGTGGAAACAAATCAAGTTTCATTAAAGTACATCACAGACAGCAGATGTTATTTAAGGAAGATAAACAAAATGCAAGCTGGTAATTACACCAAGATGAAAGATTATGCTGTTTTAAATTATTTATTATATATCGTCTTTCCAATCCTTCCATTCCTTCATCATATCACAGCTCTTGTAATTATAACTCATAAATGAGGCATGGGGATGTTTGTACTCTACACAAGATAGACCACAGATCACCACTGATGCATCTGCTTAGCTTGTGAAATCATCAGCTCTCTCTCCGTCAGGAATCTTTGAGCTCAGACTCCAGAAAAAGATAAGTCACTATCAATGCATGCATGGCTGACTCCTTCTTTTAAGGGAAGAAAACATCAGTCTACTGTGGAGAATGAAATACTTCCAGACTTAGATAGTGAGAATGATGTGTGATCCTGACAGAAGTTGCACAGTGAGCTCTGATCCTCCCGTTTGATTTTGTAAGGCACAGTTCTCCATGTACGAGAAACAGTTAGAAAATACACTATTTATCTTTCCTTTTCAAGTCATGTATATGCATGACTGAACAGCACTGAAAGAAGTGTTCATAGCGTGGCAAGAACAAAAGATAGGAGCTATTTTTGACAATCCAAATGACTCAGCAGGAAGCTGTACATACAGTAACCTCTCTCTTATTCTAACAGGTCCATTAACTTCTAAAAGCATGCATTAAAACAATTACAGGTCAAGTTATTATGCTTTCTATGGCATTGCGAGCTGCACTAAATGATCAGAGGCTCAATGAAACTTCCCAATGTTATGAACAAGGACTTGTCAAGAAATGATAGCTTTATGACAGGATATAGGATGATCAGATCTCCTACCTGAACACTGTAGCATAGATAATTCCCATTAGTAGAGTTATTAATCATGGCCAATATCAATACAGTGTAAAAATAATTTTATGTAAATCATTGTAAAGAATATGTTGTACAAGAAAAAAACATTTCAGTTTGTTGCTACTTCAAAATTTCACATTTAATTTAATGTTACTTGCTCTTTCTTTATAATTATTAGATACATTTGCCATATCAGCCATTTCAGAGTGAAAATTGTTTCTACACAGATTTTTTAAATTTATTGTATTATTATTATTTAAGTGAAGTATCCATAGGTATCATGCCTAAAAAGTTTGGTTCTAGTACATAAGCATATAAATGCTGAATCATGCGATAATTAATGTACTGACAGCATCTAAAACGTGAGCGCTTTTATGTATAAATGTACAAATTAAGGTTAATAATATATAGCAGGGGTGGCGAACTCCGGTCCTGGAGAGCCGCAGCCCTGCAGAGTACAGCTCCAACCCTAATTAAAACCTACCTGCCTGTAGCTTTCTAGTAACCCTTCAGACCTTGATTAGCTTGTTCAGGTGTGTTTGATTAGGGTTGAAGCAAAACTCTGCAGGGCTGCGGCTCTCCAGGACCGACGTTCTGATATACCCTGATATATAGAATTTTATTGAAATTATGATCATTTATATTTAATTACTTTTTAACACCAATCACATTTTACACAGTTAATTTGTATACACTATATGAACAAAAGTATTGGGACACCTGACCATTACACCAACAGTGACTTTAATGATATTGCATTATAAATGCATAGACATTAATATGGAGTTTGAAGTATTTCTGTTGAAAGTTTTATTTACATTCTTCCTGTAAAGCATTTGTGAGGTCAGGCACTGATGTTGGACGAGAAGCCCTGGCCCACAATCTTCATGGAGTGTTCGATGGGGTTAAGGTCAGGGCTCTGTGCAGGCCAGTCAAGTTCTTCCACACCAAACTCATCCAACCATGTTTTTATGGACCTTGCTTTGTAGACTGGTGCACAGTCTTGCTGGAAAAGAAAAGGGCCTTCCCCAAAAGTTGGAGACATAGCATTGTCCAAAATGTCTTGGTATGCTGAAGCATTAAAATTTGGCCTAGCCAAGTCTCCGAAAAGCAGCCCCACCATTATCCCTCCTGGAAGTTTGGAACACTTCAGTTATGATTTAGCAAAGCGTTGGCGACTTTTACACACCACACATTCAGCACTTGGTGACAGTAAATATGTTTTAATATTTATAAGATATGATATAGTCTAGTTAAGCAACATGACACGAACAAAAGAGTGCAGTTTACCTTGAAAGCCAGTATGACTGCAAATTTAACTTTGATCTTATGCAAGAGTTCAAACACTTAGTTAATATTAAGTGACTTACATTTTAAACACAGTCAGTGCTGACTGTTGTGCTCAATTTAAGGAAAATAGTTCTAAACAAAGATCACAGCATTAGTCACTCATGTCTGAGCAACACGGTGTTTCGTTACGAAATGATTCAGTGTATCGAACGAATCAATGATTCAGTAACCCATTCATAAAGACAGGCACTTTTACTTCATTCTTGAATGAATCAGCAGTCTGAAGGAATCGTTTGAATGAATGACTCAATGACGCACTCAATAAGACAGTCACTTGCTGCTGCCTGCTGGCGGTTTACTTTCATATTTAAAAGTATTTCAGATTTGTATATTAAACTTTTAATTTAAAATTGTAATTTAAAACAACATTATTTATGCAGTTGTAATTTTGCAGCATAAATGCATTCATGGCATGCTACATTTGAGCTTCATTGCATTTGTCTGTGTAAAAATGCATCTAAAATGTCACTTCAAGCTGCTTCACATTATTCTGCAGTGGAAAGATCTGTTTTGTTGATTCTGATTTCATTTGATTGGTAACAGTTCTATAGTGTCTCATTGTATTAACTGTAATTTTTATTAAATTGATTTAACTATTTGATATGAAAAATTATCCATACATTTAATTCTTCTTCTTCTTCTTCTCCTCCCACACTAAAAAGTATATTGAAAAAGACTGCCTTTTATATAGGCAAAAATGACCTGGAATTCAATTTAAAGAGGTCATATGATGTTGCTAAAAAGAACACATGGCGGCGGCGGCGGCAACAACAATACTACAGCAAGAATAAAAGTTATGCCTTCTTTCTTTGCATGAACATTTGGGCGGCGTTATGCTAATCTTCCCACATTGTGATGTAGACATGTGAGGGCGTGTTAGAATGAGCCGTTTTAGGTAGGCTTGGTAGACTCTTAAATTTTATAAAGAATATCTCTTTGGATTTGAGACTTTAGTATTTGCAACTTTACAGATCTTCTTTATGCACCAAGAGCTTGTAACACTCCAAAGAGAAAGGAAAAATTTAAATCGCATCATATGACCCCTTGGAGATGCTTGTGTTCAATATGGATGCATTAAATTGATCAAATGTTACAGTAAATACATTTAAATTAAATAAATGTTATTTCTATGTTTTGATCTATTTTCCATTCATCAAGAATCATTCAAATATAGCACAGCTTTATTAAGCAGCTAAGCTGTTTTCAACATTGATAATAATAGGAAAAGTTTCTTGAGCACCAAATTTTACTACTTTGGTTTGAGTAGAGATTGCAATCCCCTGGCATGCCCCTGAGTGCTACACTAACTTCTGACTTGAAAAACTATATTTATATCTCTATATTCACATTTTTATATCAATTTCTCACCCTCATAAAAGTGAACTGCAAATCCCCACTGAGCAACAGATTAAATTAAGCGCTTTATTTCCACCCTGTTCATTTTCCCGCCACTGTGTAAATAATCTAGCTAAAGTGCATATGTCTGAAAATCTGCTAAATCCTTTTATGGAAATATTCCTTTTGAATTACACAAGAATATTCATCTTTAAAGGGTATAGCATTTAAAAAGTACTACAGGAATGACCCATATGTAGGCTTCTGCTAAATTACATCTCACAGCTTGGATTAATTAAACCACCAATATTCCAATGAAGTTTTGCTAAAGTATCCATCCAGTGGATCTTCAGGACTGTAGTGGCTTGTTAGAGCAGCCACGGCTTGCCAGCGTGACTGGCTCAGATATAAAGGAGACCGTGTGGAAAGGGTCCATCAATGGTCTCCTGTCTCTGTAGGCTGGCTTTCCTGC